>NC_066875.1:571727-664441 GCF_022985175.1 Labeo rohita | reverse complement strand
TGCCCGGTGAGCTGGCCAAACACGCCGTGTCTGAGGGCACCAAGGCCGTCACCAAGTACACCAGCTCCAAGTAGAATAAGCAGAGGCTGTTAGTCACCCCCAAAGGCTCTTTTAAGAGCCACCCATGTTTTCACTGAAAGAACACTTAAATTAGTTTTCAGGAGTCTCATTGTGCATTTTGGGGTTGTTCGTTAATGTTTTAGGGGATGTTTTAGTTTTGTACCTTGTTTCTAGTATGGCATTTGGTTGAAAGTTTGGCAGTGTACACCAAATTAACTTGTCTATGAAGGTAGTAATATACGTTTCAATTAAAAGTTAGAAGAAAAATCCATGTTGCTTTCATAAGTTGTATGGGGGGTTACTTTTTTTTTTTTTTTTCTTTAACCTGCTCTAGTTACAGTGTTGATTATAAACACGAAAAGGCAAATTTGACCTTTTGTGTTGTATGAATTCCAACAGGATCTGTTCTATAAATATTGAGTTTTGAGCGAATATATAAATATTAATTATAGTAAAATATATCAGGGTTAGAGTTAAATCGCATTTTTTGGTCTAGCTATTTTATGGTTGTGAGGTGAAAGTCCGGCCGCGTTGGTTTCTGCTAGGTCCTTTAGGACAATATAAAAAATCTCCCTCTACGCTTGCTGTCTGTTGTCGTTTAATTGTTTGGTATGCTTAAAATCAATCTCTGGTTGTGTCGCTGCAGAGCCAATGGGAGAAGCTGGAGCTCTACTTTTCCCTCCTTGTAGGTAATGGGTGGAGATAGACGTCTAACCACACCCTAACCCTGTCCCTTACCCTATCGCTAAACATAACTCCACCCATTAGTTCATCCAGAGAGCCGGAGCTGGAGGCCATTCGGCTCTGCAGCGAGCACTAATTGCAATTTTAACATGTCTGGAAGAGGCAAAGGCGGTGAAGGACTCGGAAAGGAGGCGCTAAGCGTCACCGTAAAGTTCTGCGCGATAACATCCAGAAAATCACCAAACCCGCCATTCGTCGTCTCGCTCGCCGCGGCGGAGTCAAGCGCATCTCCGGTCTGATCTACGAGGAGACCCGCGGTGTGTTGAAGGTGTTTCTGGAGAACGTCATCCGGGATGCCGTCACCTACACCGAGCACGCCAAGAGAAAGACCGTCACCGCCATGGACGTTGTGTACGCGCTGAAACGACAGGGCCGCACCTTGTACGGATTCGGAGGTTAAACGTTTACAGTTTAGAAAAATCATACTACCCCAATGGCTCTTTTAAGGGCCATCTATGTTTTCACAAAGAGCTGCTGTTCGAAATGGTGTAAGTGTGATATAACGTGTTTTCATAAATCATATACACATGAAAGTGTTTTTTTTTTTTCTCGTATTTGGAAAAATCTGTTCAGTTCAGTGTTTTATAGAAATGTTATGTTTTATTATGTTCAGCTTTTTAAAGGTGGTGTATTATCTGTATGCAAGTTTTTATTTTATGTAGTTTGATAGTGGTTTTAAGTGTTCAAACTTCGTCACAAATTGCTTCATGGTTTTATACTCCTATTATAGATATAATATACTTTAAGGCCAACAATCAAAGATGCCATAAAACACCAAAGAAACATAACGACGCCATCTGCCGTCAGCTAGGTCCCATTACAACATGTTTTGTATATATAAGGCCTTCCCCAAAGGCAACACTTCAGAAATTCACAACTGTGTGTGTGTGTGTTTTTACAAGTAAACAACTCTACCTTATTCTTTAACGCAAAAGTAAGCCTATGGGTGAGACTTCCGGGTTATTTGCCGCTAATAATGACAGCAACAACAACACACGGTAAACGGTAAAACTGTTTGCACTATAAACCAGTGTGTTTGTAAATAAGATAATGCATTAAAATAATGTGGTACATCCCAGATTCTCTTCATCAGATTTGGAGAAATGTGTCATTCCATCACTGTTTCACCAGTGGATCCTCTGCAGTGAATGGGTGCCGTCAGAATGAGAGTCCAAACAGCTGATAAAAACATCACAGTAGTCCATCAGTTAACATCTTGAGAAAACAAAAGCTGAAACAAATCCATCAAGACGTTTGCAACTTTAAGTCTGAGCTTTAAGTGTACAATGAATATATCGAAATATATATAAAATTAAGAATCCAAAATAATGTCAATCTCTGTTGTCTCCTGATTTTATTATTGTTATTATTATTATTATTATTATTTTATATTATTTTATTGTACCCGCTCACTTATTTTATTTCTGGTTCGAGAGAAACAAAATCTTTGCTGGTTTAACACCTGCATGTCCGATAGAAAGTATTGTTTAGCATGTTAAAAATGAAAGAGTCATAATGATGCATTTAAAGATTTGTATTATGCTGACACTCATTATGATTATATGATAATTAGAGTCTATGTTAGAAATATAAACTGATTGTATGGTTAATATAATTATATGTATGTTTCTGGTCCATTCTGTTAATTTCTGTTCACTTTTATGGCTTCATATCTTTGCATACAAAAGGAACCAGCTTTCACACTGACTGTCAATGTGAGAGTCTAGCTTACCACATTAATAGTAATTATTATTACATCTATCTGTTAGTGTCTGATATTTGCTGACATTTGTAAAAGCATTTGAGCCCTGATGAAGTTTTACTGACATCTTGTCTCTAGATGGCAGCACTTGTGCGGCGTGTGGACAATTACACATATGACCTACTGCATTCACCAGCATGTGCAGTATGCAACAAATCACACTGCATGAGATACACATCCCCAAAAGCAATGCACTGCGCAGTGATTTACAACATCGTTCTAGACTTATTTGGTCAGGCTGCCACAAAACTGGATTAAAAATGCTAAATTAGATTTATTTATTTTAAAGATTATGACTTCACACCACTCACTGAATCAAGCATGCCATGTCTTGTACAGTGTTTGACATATTTGTTGTTGCATAAAGGAATTTTAAAACGTACTCGGCGATAAGCATAGCAATCCATTCACGAGCATAACCTTTTTATTAAACAAATCCAAGACGGTTAGTAATTAATCACAGAAAGTGGCATATTATAAGGCTTGTTCTGAATGCTCTATTATATAAATACAGCATATTGATTCATCTCTTACAGTTGCTGTTATGATGCGTATAGTTCATCTGATCATTTACGTCAGTAAATCCAGTGTTTCAAATATAATAAAACACAACACACTTGAGCAGCCACTGTGTACTGCTAGACACTGTAGTGAAAGAAGGACATATATGTATATGTTTCAGTGGTTGCTTGCTGTGGTGAGTTTTCTTTGAGTAGAAATGTCCACAAGCAAAGAATGTATGTTGAATGTATATGTATAGTCCAAAAGTCCATCATTATTGTCATTTTTGTCTTCCTTCTTTCTAGATGAGCGGCTCCTGCAGCTGTGTTTTGTGTCTGTAGGGGGCAGTGATGGATCTGTTCTCAGATTCGCTTCAGAATCACCCAAAGAAAGTGTATTGGTGTCTCTCATCATCTGTTAAAATGCACAGAAAAAGAAGGGATGAGAAAAACAAGAAGAAGAGAAAACTGTTGGAGTGAGAGCTGCAGTGAAGAGACAAAAAGAGAAAAAGCATAATAATACATGCCAGAGTTGTTAATTTACTAACATGATGTTATTAATTTTTGTCCCTGCTGTTCGTTGTTCTTAGACTACCAGACAAAAAGACCAACTTATTATTTTAGCCGAGCTACTGTTAAAAATATATAAGACAGAACACATGTTGGGCTAAACTTAGCCAGTAAGTTGAGTTGGACAAACCAGACATCTGACTACTAAACTCGAGGCAGATCGATCAAACCCGACCTCTGCGAGACTCTCATCTACAACTTTGTCTGGAAGGCAGGGTAACCCTGCAGCTGTTTGACACAAAACTGTCAGACAGACAGAAAAAACGTCAGATGAAGACAGGAAACCTAATATTAAACCATTCAGAACCCACTAGACCTCAACAGACCCTCAAGAAACCCTGTCCCTCCTCCAGCTGACAAAGCAATGTTCTGATAATGTCAATTTTGCTGGCTCGAAGCACAGAAATGCGAATCAAATATCAAAAAATTGTAAATGTATGAAACCAACACTCATAATCTACAAAGAACTCAACATCAAAACAAAAAGTGACATCACCTCAAGTTGTGCGTGGCTGAATGATTCGCTCACAGTCTTAATTTGAGACTCAACATCTGAAATAAATTCATGACATCTTCCAGACATTTTGTGTAGTGTGTTACGGTTTAAGAAAAACAAAGCTGCTTCTTAACTTTGAAATATGTGCCCAGAATCTCTGAGTAAATATTTGGAGTTAAACACACACACACACACACACAGTGGAATCAACTCACTCCATCATGACGGCATCAAGCACTGGCTCATTGCCTTAATGCATTTAAACATCTTCAAAACATCATAATCCAGCCTTTAAAGCGTCGTGAACACACACACAGCTGGCTGAGGGACCTTGATTCTTGACCCAAATGCGTTCGCAATCAGGAGTCTGGTTTAAGCGGCGTGGTTTTCCTCAGCTGTAAATGCAGATTCTGGAGGTTGACTATCTGGCCAATCACAGACAAATTACAGAGAGAGAGAGACGGACAGATACGGGGGTGGCGTTCGGAGCGTCTCATGATGTTGTCTCTCTGCTTGCTGACTGCAGATTCTCTGTAATTGGTGCTAATTGCTCAGATTCGTCACATTTATAATTAGACCGAGTGTTTGTGCTGGAACTGGGCCGAAGGAGCTCTTCAGCGGCGGGAATCTTCATTAAGCAGAAACACTCGAACCACATTAACAGAACTCGCACATCAAAACCTCTTTCCAAACAAACTCATGCTCAAAACAACAGCAACACTGTTTATTTGCTAAAATTAGTTAGCTGCATTAGCTAACATGAACTAACAATGCAAAGGTTAGTAGCTTTTAAGCATTTATTAACAATAGTTAATGTTCGTTTCATCATTCAGTAATAAAGGGTTTGCACTTACGTCATGATTAGGTCAGTTACCCGGATGTGCGGCCATATTGGCGATACTCGGATGCAAACAACAGCATGGATTGCATGGTTAGGGTTAGTGTACTACTGAATACAATGTTCTGCTAATTCATGATGTCTAAACCACGAAAAAATAAAAAATGACATAAACTGCTTAAACATATAGAGAAGGACTTAGTAAGCATGAAAGGAATCCTGCAATATTTTAACAACTAAAGGTAATAGGTGGTACGAGGAGTATTAGTTAAGGTATTAGCCTAATAGTTCACCTACCTGACCAGAAATAATAAGAGCAAATGAAAATCCTGGTTCAGTTTGGCCAACCACAAACACCTTTTACTTCTCAGACAGATTTTTTGCACTTTTCTCCTTGATTTGTTATGCATTTTTGGCAGCCTTTAGTACTCTAAATGTGTTTTGTTGTTGTTGTTTGTTTGTTTGTTTGGTCCAAAGGATTAATACAGCCCAAAACTTGACAATAGTTGATCATTTTCAGCAGCGATAATCATCAAAATATGTGAGTGCCACCAGTACGACCAACTGGTGTCGTGAAAACATTCTATACATTATTAAAAACAAAGTTTTATTAGATATTATTTAATGAACCTGAGCTAACATTAACTAACAATAAACAATGAAAATAACAAAATAAAGCAAATAACTTACTTTGCAAAACATAAAATGTTTAAACTAAAGCAAAACTTCTGTAAGCAATTAAATATTCTTCTTAAAGGGGTCATCGAATGTTCATTTTCCACAAGCTGATAGGATTATTTAGGGTTGTAATGAGAAGTCCAGAACATGATTTGGTTAAAATTTCTCAGTGGTAGTGTAAAAAACACCCTTTTTACCTTGTCAAAATCAGCCCTGTTCAGAGCGAACCATTCTACTGCATGTCCCTTTAAATGCTAATGAGTTCTGCTCATCCCGCCCCTCTCTTCTGTGGGGTGACGAGCCGGTCTGTTTACGTTAGCCGCTAAACTTGCTAACTAGCACATTATTTAGAAAAGCGATTTGCTAAAACTCTTATACTCACTTCTGCTGTAGGTGAAGCTGCGATCATTGCAAATGATCCGCGTGGACATAGACATAGCATTTACGTAGATCACCTGGGCGCATTTCCTTCTAAAATGAAAGTAACGTTAATCCTCTGTGTCTTCAGCAGCTCAGATGTCGGGAGTTATTGATGACTGCTGTAATCATCCAACAACAGAACACCTCAAGGGCTCAATCAGGGATATTCTTGTCTTCCCCTGCACCAGAATAGACACAAATTATTATTATTATTTTATTTTATTTTATTATTATTATTATTTTTTTTAATATACATGAATAAAATTGCAATGCAATTTTCTAATGAAGTCAATATGACAATGTGAAAGAAAGACTTTGATTAAACCCTCTGATTAATTTGGATTACTTCCACGGTTAAAAAAAGTTCATAAAGGCACTGGAAAGGCTTTAGGTGAATAGTCTTTCAATGGACTTTCAATAATCATTATTAATTTCTGTTCCAAAGATGAACAGAAGTCTTATAAGTTTAGAATGACATGAAGGTGAGCAAAATATGACATAATATGACTAACCCAACATTTTTCAATCACAAGGAAGTCTGGACTCTAAGATGAAGAGATGGATGGATGGACAGAAGGAAGACGAAAGGATGGATATACAGGCAGATGGTAGGATATATGGATGATTGATGGACGGACATGCAGAGGGATGGACGGACGAACAAATGAACGGTGGACGAACGGACGGACGGACAGATCGACAGAGTGAAGGATGGATGTTCTGCTCATGCAAACGTTCATTCATTCTGTCAGTTTGTGGTTTCTTCGGCATTTCAAAGTTGTCTGCCAACAGCAGGTGTCTTTACCGCACGCAACACAACTTTCCTTCCTTTCGACAGGAAGTGGAAGAGTACAGGGCCAAATAATCAGGCAAAACAGAGGCGCGCGTCGCACACCGGCGCGTCCCCGCTGAGATCAGACTCCGGGGTCGTTACAGCACACTAGGAGAGCAGCAAGATGGAAAATGCTAAACATTTCATTAAGACGAGAATGCTTTTCCCCACTCTGCCTAGCGGCCCGGAGAGTCAATACATCAAAACCAGCGCACGCCGGAAAATATGCGTGAGTTTAAGAGGAAACTAATTACGAAAGACTTTAATCTCCTCGCCGAGAGCTTCACCTATAACTCTGATAATCTGCTCTGTTTAATATGCTGGAAAAAAACACTTAGGAGACATCGATCATTCCGAGTGCCTCCAGGCAAGGGCTGGTGCCAAATGTTTGAAAACACCATAAAATTAGCGTGCTTCACAGTCGCACAGACGTCGCTGCATGGCTGTAAAATGGATTGTCTCTAAATGTTTCTGTGATGATGCTGCTGTTTGGTGTGAGTTGAACTGTGCGTGCGGCGTGATGGTCAGTTTGCGATCGTGGCATTCTGCTCGTTTCGAGCAAGTCGTTCCAGAGCTGGAACAAGAAAGATGATCCATTCCAGCAATATAACAAAACTGAAGTAAACACAAGAACAAATAAAATCAAAGATCAAGTACAGTGCGACAATGGCAGACAGCAGCGCTCGTCCACACATTTTGTCTGCCTGGAAAGCGTTCGAGGCTTTCACCTGACAAAAATGTCTTGTCCAAGTGTTTTTTTTGCCTAAAATTAAAAACGCATTATGATAAGAATTTTTATCTGAAACAGTGCTGGATGAAACTCAAACATTTCACTTAATACCACATTTTAAAAACACTGTGTGGAAAAAATATCCCATGCTGGGTAGAAACAATTCTCGTAATCAGACTACAGTTATGTTTTATGTTAATAATATGTTAATAATTAAGTAACATTTACTTGCAGATTCAGGGTTCTCGGGTGTTGGGTAATGGTCATATGACATGCAGTTAAACAAATAAAAATATTTATTCATTTTTAGTGAGTGTTTTATTTTGATTGTTCTTTTAACATTCATTCATTCTTTTCTTTTTTTTCTTTTTTTTTTTTTATTATTTATTAACTCTTAGCTTTTCATTAAATCCACAAACCCCTTGCAGTTCCTTCTTGAACTCCAGTTTGGGAAACCTTGTCATAATGTAAATTTTAATACATTTCATGTTCTTAATAACAACAAATGGTATGTAATTTCTTTCTCTTTGTATTTTTATATCAGTATTGTACAAGATCCTATTTAAATTAATGTGATAAACAAGTTAGGTCAAAAGTAATCTAAAAGTAATGCAAAAGTAGTCTGATGCACTTATATCCTATAATTACATGCAACCAGTTTCTGTTACCTGATATGATGATGCTCAATGCTCAATTAGCGGTCTGACATCTCGTCCCAGTATGTTGTGTTGCAGAAAATGTAATGACTCAGTAATAGCTATGTAATGGCTAAGAAACAACATTACTGATCAAACTAAATCTATACAAGTCTTTTTTTCACAAAGAAAGTTCTTATTTGTCTGTGCTAGAACTGCTTTCTCCTGAGGAGAAAGCAAAACATCCTGCACTCTGAAACTCAACCGCTGGATAATAGAACCCAACAATGAAAAAATAAGTAAATAACCCAATGATGCAGCCCGGCATTTTTAGAGTGCGAGAAGTAGCAATAAACAAATGCTTTAAAATCATGGCACCAAACTCTTAAACTCTCGAAGTCAAGAGCGTCTCCTGTGCACTGTTGGTATGACATGTAGAGTGTGCCAACTCGGCCACTTATGAGCTTTTGCTGAAATTAGCATGCTGTCTTATAAGTGTATACTATAATCGACAGCTCACTATTTTTGGGAACAGCTTATTTTTTTCCAAACAATAGCAGCAGATGGAAACACACACACACAACCTGAGCTTGCCCTGGTTAATTGATAGAGTGTGAGTTGCATCTGTCCGAAGATGTGATTTTTTCCTCCATGTGCTGCTCGTCACCCCTCCATCTGTCAGGTTAACGTGGTAATTACTTTCCTCTCTGAGACAAACTGTTATAACACTTCCCAAAATGAAACAACACGACACTGTCCTCTGACATCAACATACACCTGATTTCACGAGTGAGATTCAGATTGTGGTAAAGCTCTTCCTAAAACCAGCGGTCAAAGGATGAACATGCTTGGAAAAGTGCTGATAATTTATTTACGAGATAATTTATTTATTCACGTTGGCTTGTTAAATAAATAAATCATCTCTGACGGAGTTTGCTTATGCAGGATGCTGCATTCTGTGCCAGTAGTGTAAATTTTACTAGGCGTAAATCAAAGATGACTACTGTATCTGCCAAAGAAACACGGCCAAAATATTCCTGAAAGCAACTTTCCAATGCAGCTATATCGAGAAAAAAATAAATAAATCTGGCCTCATCCCAGCTACAGCACAACCCGTTGTTGGACAGAAAAAATAAATAAATAAATAAAATAACCCATTTTATTTAGAGTATAGTGGCAACATTGTGAGCTGCACACACACACACACACTTACTGTGCCACTAATGAGTTTCAGCAGCTATTTATCAACTTCAGCCAAGAGTTTCCTTATTAATTTCCCAACACCCTCCATTTCCTCTCGTTCTCTCTCTGGTTATTGAGTGAGTGAGTCGGAGCAGATAAGCCGCCACTATCTGAGCGGTGAGACGGCAGAGGGATTGTGGGTAATTGTGGTGTGGTGGTCAGTGGTGTTGGGTATTTCCTGCTGTCAGGACTCGATTTTAAAATAAGGAAACCCAAAAAATAAAAGCATCATAAAAGTAGTCCATCAAGTCTTCTGAAGTCATGAGGTTTTAGGCTAAAAAAATGATGTATTATAAAAATGATCTCAGAATCTTTTTTTTTTTTTTTTTTTACAAAAATGGGTATTTATGTGAAGTGAATATATGCATATATGAAAAGCAATAAAACAACAGAAACAAAGGGTAACAATTTAGTTTCTCATGTTTAACTAGTTGCTCATTAGCATGCATATTACTAATGTGTTGGCTGTTTATTAGTACTCATAAAACACACATTAATGCCTTATTTTGCATGAGCAAGTTTTAGGTCTGTGACCTAACAAAAAAGTGAGAAAAAAAACAATTGTGTGACACGTATTTTACTAAAGTAGTTGTTAATATTCAGTAACTACTTTATATAGAACTGAACTACATGATCATTTGATGCATGTGCATACGTGTGTACTGTAATTTGTAATTTTTATTTGATTTTTTGATTCCATTATTTAATTTCTAACAGTTGTATTAGCTTTTTATGTTTGTTTGCTTTTACACATTTAGAATAGAAAATTGTATGCACAAACATGTACGATATGCAATTAGTAAACGAGACACAGTCACTTGTTTTCTTTGTAGATAAAGATTGACAGTTGTCTTTTCATTTGCTTATGCTTATGCTGTTTCAACTCTTTCAATCTATATCTGATCAAACATCTTCCCAGCTGATCTCATCCATCCAATGTATGTAAATGACCTTAGTCAGATTATACATTATATTGAATTAATGAAGCTGTGATGGAGTGGATCTACAGTATTTACAATGGCAGGTGCTGTGTAGTCTTACGGTTGTGTAATTGTCACAACTCAAAACTTTCAAAAATGTTTTATAAAGTTTTTTATTCATTTATTTTTTTCTTGGAAAGCTATTTTGTTAGCTGGACAATATTGTATGGCCCAATGAACACACTGTACTTCAGTCCCTCACAGCCTGGTTTTCATTCCTGTCAGAAATTAAAAATTGCACTACTGTGACTAAAGTCTATAAACAACAGAGAACACAACCTTAGGAGGAGCTTACATTAATAATAATTAATAATCATATAACACACCCATACAAGCTGAACTTAAGATCTACAACAGCCAATATGAGCTCGGATGGTGTTAAAAGCGGAGGAGAAAATGAGAGAAATCTTAGCATGTGTTTCAGAGACAAGATTCATCTCTGCCCTTGCTGGACTGGGGAAATTGTCCAATAAGTGCTGAGAGGTTGAAATAATGTACCTTCTAATGAGCCTTTCACAGCACTTCAACAGCAAAGACGATAATAGGGCAGACAACCATTTCATCACAAGGGCTGGTAGTCTTGAGAATAGGTGTAATAATTGAGGTTTTCCTCATGCTGGTCTAAAAAGGACTGGCGAATAGAAGTAAAAACACGGGGCGATTGTTCAGTGAAGTATTTCAATACATGGCCACTACAGATATCTGGCCCTGGCCTCTTTCGTATATTATCGTATTGAAACTGTTCAGACTGTTAAGTAAGGTTATGAGTCTGCACACAAAGGAGCCTCCCAGGTGTTTTCAACCCAGCTTTCATCTTAGAAAAGGGTGGAAAACTGATTGAACTGGTGGTAAACCCTTACGAAAAAGAAGTTTATTCAAGCATGCTATTAGTATACTTCTTTTAAACTAAAAGGTTAGGCTTTTTTTTTGGAAATTAAAGTGATTTCTATATTTACCCATTCAAAAGACTACGAAAGCGAACCCAGTTCTGCATATAAACGTAGCGCAATATAGGATAAAAACGCGCAGCGGACTGCAGTTTTTGTCACCCATTATAACAAACAAAGTGTAGCGACGATGCAAATAATAAATTCAGCGTGCAGTGTAGAGAACTTTAATAATTAAAATGAAAGTTTGTGAGATTGCAAACTAAGATGGGTGACAGCTTTCAGTTAATATAAAGGACGTTTGCAAATGTGAAACTGAATTATACAGCATTAACAGTATACAGTTAATATTAAGTGACTT
This sequence comes from Labeo rohita, assembly GCF_022985175.1. Lineage (NCBI taxonomy): Eukaryota > Metazoa > Chordata > Actinopteri > Cypriniformes > Cyprinidae > Labeo > Labeo rohita. The sequence goes on along the minus strand of NC_066875.1, from coordinate 652,706 downwards.
ACATTTAGGAACACTATTGTCCTATATTTTGTCAACAAAAATAGTTCCAAACAAAGCCACAGCTGATCCTCTGCACCTCTAGTCTTTGACACAGCACTGTTTCATTTATGAATGACTCTTTTCTTCTTTTCTTCAGTGCTTTTGAATTATTCAGTTACAAAGACAATGACTTGCTGCCACCTACTGGTGGTTTCAGTTTCATTTCTTTTTAATTGAGTCATTTAAACTATTTAAATTTCTATATTCAAAACTTTTTAAAAATTCTTTTTTTTTTTTTTTTTTTTTTTTTTTTTTTTAAAACATTAATCTTACGTTATTATGAGATGCATTAATGCCACCTCTGAGTCAGTTCTGTAAATATTCCTTAATGCCAAATTTAAGCACATTTGGCCCCTACCAAGCTAGAGTCCACCCACTGAATTTTGTATATATTTTGTTATATGCATTTCCACCACTGCATATAACAAAATATATACAAATGAATACCTAAGAGGGACATAGTGGTATAGTTAAAGTATGATGTAAATTTCACTTAAAGAAAACTTACGAGTATACATGCAGTATGAAACTACTAAACTAGTAGTTTACTGAGACTATACTTCAAAGTGCACTAAAAATGCTACAAGTATTTAATTGGTAAACTATCAGTGTACCTACAAGTTCACTTTTAGTATGTGGGGTACATTGTAACATGACCATATGACAGCTTAAAATGTTATCTGATCGAATGAAAAAAATATACACGATAAACTAAAATATTTTGTCAATAAAATAAAATGATTAACTTTTTTCAAATAAGGAAAATAAAGAATAAAAAAATAATAATCATAATACTAAAAACTGAGATGAAAAATTTACTTCAGCCAGAAATGTACTTTTACTATGGTAAAATAAATATTCAGCGATATCTTCAAAAGGCTTTCGAATTTTGGCGCACCTTTTTCTCTGTATAGTGTTGCTATGGCAACTAGTAAATAACGTAAATTTGGTCACGCTAGCGTGTGTGGAAATATTTAAAGCACGTTACAATTAACCCCGCCTTAGTTTGTGTCCCGCGCACCCCTATAGTTGCAGTACAAACTAAAACAAAGATATAGACTAGTTGTGTATTCAAAGTTTACTACTGTTATACTTAAACTCAGTCTCAAGTAGGCTTATGTCTTTTTAGATATTCTTTTTATTTATCTGTCTCATGTTCCTATAGTTTTATCATGTGTTTGGATATTTACGTTGTACACTGTAAAAAATAAAAAACACAATTTGTTGAGTCATCTTAAAATAATTTGTTACCCTGCTGCCTTAAAATTTTAAGTTCAGTCAACTAAAATAAGTTTAGTCAACTTGAAATGTTAAGTTGTACTAAGTAACAACTTAGATATTTGTGTTTGCTAAACCTAACAGAAGGGTAAGTAACCCAGCTGCCTTAAAATTTTAAGTTGATTCAACTCAAATATCCAAGTTGTCACTTAGTATAATTTAACATTTCAAGTTGAATAAACTTTTTTTTGAGTTGACTGAACTTAAAATTTTAAGGCAGCCAGGCTACAAATTATTTTAAGTTGACTCAACAAATTGTTTTTTACAGTGTAGTTCTCTCCGAGTTCCCTGTTTCTGATGCCGGTTTGTACTCCTTTGTAATTTAATTTATTATTGTTTTTTGTTGTTGTTGTTGTTGTTGTTGTTGTTATGTTTTCCCAGGTGTGTCTTGTTTGCTTGTTATCACTTATATATTTAAGTCCATTTCCGTTGTGTTCCTGGGTCAATTCTTACACTTGGTTCCTCATGATTGGATTCTTGTTTTTAGTGGGGGTTTTTTGATGATTTGTTGATTCAAGTCTTTTTTTTTATTATTATTTCAAGACATTTTTGATATGTTATCTTGAAGCTGATGTCAGTGTGAACAGAAGAACAGAAAAGGCCCCTTTACTAGCGCCATAACAAATGTCTAAAGTGTTGTTTTTCCTTGAGGCAGCACTTCACATACATTACTGATAATAGATCCACTGCAATTTTTTCAAAGAACGACTGGACCTGACTTACTATGACCGCAATGCAGTGTTTATTTTATGAGCAGGTTATAGTGAGACAGTTAGTTACACCATTATTTGCCAGTTCTGGGTCAGCTGTGGGGAAAGGAGCATCTGTCTCCCGCTCTTTTTCTTCATTGCTCATATTCTGACATTTCTTGCTTTCTATGCTCTCTTACACCTAATTCTCTCCTTCTGTGTGTGAGTCAGAGTAATTTAATGGCCGTCTGCTCTCAAGAGAAATGATGAATGTGTCTCTCTCGTTACAGTGATGATGGCGTTAAACAGACAACCAGACCTGCCACAAACCCACAGAACATCACAAACAGACAACGTACTGATGAGATTGTCTTCATCGGCTTTAGGTTATGTTGTTAGAAGTCATTTATATGAAAACAACCGAGACACAGCAATTGCTGTGGACGGTGTAGAGTAGACTCATGATCAATGATATGAAATAAAAATTATATATTGACTTCTACATACTTGTTTTCTCTATTCTATAATTTGCTCTTCTACCACAATATATGTTTTAAATGGTCTTCGAATTGCAGCCTAGGCTCATTAAAAAAAAAACATGGTTTCTTGCTACAAAAATGTGCCCATACATACCTATATTTTCACCATAGTGCATGACTAACAAGCAAATATATTTTGATGTTTGCATCACATAAGCAGCTCCTTATTTCTGACTTTTCTGACAAAGTAAATGTGCTTGAAAGCGTACCCGGTACAGCATTGCACTTGTGATGTCAAGTGATCGAACATTTCTATAAGCAAAATAAAATGGTGTAGTTGCTTCTGCAAATGTGTTTTTTTTAGAATGTTTGCTTTTGTTAACACTATCAGTTAGGTTTAGCATAGGGTTGTGTAGAGTAATGTAGGCGTTATGTTATTTTCAAACATGATTCTCCTTTTAGTGTTGCTCACTGGACATTTCATTTTTGGGCTGCTGCGATACATACAAGAACCAATAAAACATTGCCAGATTTGTGTTCATCTGCTTCTGATAAAACTGAACAAGCTTTTAATGCCACCCACTGGACATTTCACTTTGAAAGTGTTGTGAACCATGCAGAAAGCAATATAATATTTTGCAGAAATGTCATTACAGGTAATATTGATATGTGACTACTAGCAATACATTTGATTCGGTTTAACAACCGCATTGTTTTGATGGTTGCACATATGTGCACTTACCTGTACTTTCAGTGTACTTATCTAAGAAGGTAACAATATTGTGTTAAGTTGGGTTTGGAGGTAGGTTCAGGGTTAATACCTAGTTTTTACCCATTTATTGTAATTATTATAAAAAGTACACAGTATGTACATGAGGAACAGGACTAAAATAAAATGCTACCGCTTTGACAACAGTCACGCCAACAAAGCTTTAACTTTAGAGAGAATTTTGAGAAAGCACTTCAGTCTTTGAATGTTGGTCGCTTTCATAACATCAACAATTTGGACTCAGCGGATTACTACAAACAGCAGAGATGTTATGAATTTTCTATTGTGCGTGATGAACGCTGCATTAGCGTGTGTCGTCCCAGACACGTCTGCCGTTTTGAGACCCCGTGCTCTGATTAAATTGGCAAACATTCGGCAGAACGTTACAACACCTCGATTATTGTGTTTTCTCATTAAACACAATCTCACTCCAGGCCTGATTACTATCATCTAGTAAACATATGCTAATTAATGAATGTCTGTTCATGCCCCGCTGGAGCGCACGCTTTCTTAAGGAAATGAATTCCAGAAGTCGACAGAAACAAACACAGATGAACTAGCACGGGCTGGGTCAAAGGTCACCACTGCAGAGCTGTCATTCATTCCTTATGGAGAAACGAGATGAAGGACGGAAGTCATTCCTGCTAAAACCTTCTGAAATTTGTCACTTTTAAAACATTACGTTAACATGTTATCTGCAGAAAAAGATTTTTGAAGTAGTACATGAAACAAATATTACTGGGGTACGTTTTACAAGGAAATACTATTTCATTTTTTCTACTTCAAAGTGTTATGTGCAATTCACTGTGTTTCATACTGTTGAACTATTTATTTTTTATTTTTAATAATCAGTACTTTTCTTTGAGGTCCACTTATATTATCAAGATTTTTAAAAATCATAATTTGATATTCATAATCATAATTTCATGAAATGACACTATATATATATATATATATATATATATATATATATATATATATGTAATAGAATTATATAGCTCTATAAGAATTAAGCAAAATATGAAAATATATGAATTGTTTGTACATCACTAAATTAATTTGACCCTCACTGGCCTAATGGTGATGGATAGTAATTGCGTGAGTAATTGTTTAACCAGTGCAGTTTCAGTTTGTATCTTATATTATTTGCAGTGCACATAACTGTCTGACATTTATGACAAACCAAGTCTTGTTCAGGTCAGAAAACACTCTTTTAGTTTCGTGTTTGATCTTTTCAATACAGATTCATCTGTTGCTATGCCACATCTATATTTACATCTATGGGTTTTCCCACCAACAAGGACGTCACTTCCTGCACGACAATGTCAATAATGCACTTACATTTGTTAGTTAAAAAGATTTTATCTTAAAGGTTTTTTTTTTTTACACAAAAGACTGGCAATCTTGTCAGGTCATAAACACAAACTGTTTCAATCTGCTGTCAGCACAAACTCAAGAGGATCAAACGTGTCTCCAATTTGCATGTCAGAGTGAAAATTCCAAGGGGAAACTTTCTCATTTCAGTAAGAAAGGATCAATTAGACATTCAGAGATGTGAGGAGACATTTAAATGGAGTCTAATATGTTTCCATGTATCTTGTCATGATAATGTTGTGTCATTTCAATCTCACATTCATGCCAATGATGTACAAGATTACAGGTTGTCACATTGACAGAGTCTCTGTCTCTCTCTCTCAAAGTGAATTCATTTGGGTTGACGTCGTTTTCCTGTGTGACTAACAGCTAAATGCGTTATTGGGATTTTTCTCTGCTTGCGAGTTTGTTTTTCGGCACATAATGAGCGTCTCTGGAGCTGAATAGACGGCTGGAATTCTGTAATCCCCAAACACAATTTTTCTTCCAAACTAGAAATGTGTTCTCTCTCATTTTTTGAAGATAATTAATAGGAAATTGTAGCTTGGTCGTCTGGTGTTTTTGTTAATCCGTGTGTCTCGGCTGTCTTTGAAGCTCTCAGACGGACGTTCGGGCCGCGTTCTGCCTCGCTTGTGTTCGACTGGTTTTGTTGAAATTAATGGTTTTCTGTATGCTGCTAATTTTCTCACCTATTCATGTAAAATGCTCTTTGTTTGAAAGCTTTGAAAGTAAATGTGCAGCTTCAAACGCAGAATAAATGGTAAAGTTTCGGTTCTCCTTCGAGTCAAAACTTTTAGCTCGGTTGTCGCACAGGGAAATATTTATTTGCTTATTTCTGCAAAGCTGAATCTGCAGCGTCCTTTGAATGCAAGTCAGTCATAATGTGGCCTGTTAACAAATATTGCCTGAAAGTTCTGAAAGGTTTGTGATATTAAATCTTAGAGTTGTTTCAAACACTTAGTAGCAAATAATAAACTACACAAACATGAGTAGTTACAGACTCCGTTTGTGTAGTTTACAGCTCCTCTGCAATTTAATTAGGAACTACTAAAATTAAACAAAACAAAAACATCTCAACCTCATATTTCAACAGCATATTTCAAATCACTGGCAAAAATCTGACAATGAATTGCAACATGAACGCCATTGTGCAAAGATGAGTTTTAAACTTGACTTGTTAAATCAGGCACTGAAAAAAATAAAAATAAATAATAATAATACAGTTCATAATTAATTCTGTTGTGTTTGAAATATGGTTAAAGTACTGCTGAATGTACTGACAAGCTGCAATTTAGTCCATTTGAAATATACTAACTTTAAAACTGAATAACAGATTCAGTTAAAATGATAATCAAGTACTTTACATATGATTTAGTCAACACATCAAAATAAGTGTACTTATTTAAAACATGACCGAAGATTATTATTAAAAGAACCATTTAAAAATGTACTTCAAAGTAAAAATATTTTTTAATTTGATATTATTACATACAAGTGTCAGGCATTCACCACAGCCACCTTCACCTGCCACGTCACCAGTAGCTCCGCCCACCCGTTCCACATCACCGGAGTTCTAATTGCCCGCACCTGAATCTCATCCTGCCACGCCCTGTATAAGACTCTCACCTTCAGTCACTCATTGTCTGGTCTACTGTTCACATCCCTCAAGCTAGTGCCAGGCCTTGCTAGTTCTCCTTCCCATTGGACTCCTCTTTTGCTAACTGGTTTCAGCGTGGCTTTCCCCTTTGGACCGCATTCTACTCTTCCACTTAAGGACTGTCAGATAAGATTACAACTACTCCATTTCGTCTTGCACTCCATTGTGTTCATATCTGTGAATAAAACTCTTGTTTGGTTTGCAACTTGCCTCAGCTTCCGGTCTCATCCCTATTTGTACGTGACAGCAAGATTATTCGAAACTATTTATTATTAATAATAATAATATTAAGCGTAATGGGTGTATGTAATGTACACAGAATCTAAGAAATACATCAAAATATGCAGGAATATATAGAATTATGCAAACAACACTGTAAAATCCAATGGTTTACCTAACTTAGATGTAATTAGTTTCTGAGGTAGAGCAATTCTTAATCTATAGCTATTTTTCACTAGTTGCATTCACTCATTTTCCAAAGTCATCTTAAATGTTGTTTCAATACAACTGAAATATTTGAGAGAATTATTAACGCTTATAGCAATTAATGTTTCCTTTAGTTGGGCACTTGGAACTTTATCTTATTAGAATTTCCTTCCTATTGATGCGGCAATGTAACATGAAATCATAATTTTTGATTTCAAGGGAAGAAAAGTAATAAGTAGGTTGATTTTAGAAGGTAACCTTTTAACTCTGATCTTCTAATTAACTAAATCTTCTTATTCATTAGCTAATGTATTTTTTTTATTATTATTATTTATTAATGACCTTAAGAAACGTAATTGGGTCGAAACAGTCCTTTACTATTTGTGGTAATGTGATCAAGTCACAGACAGACTTCAACATTCAGCATGTGAATCTCAGCAATAGTAACAATTCAATTTTATTTATTTTTATTTTATTAATTGTGACAATAATCATTTTTATTTTATTTTCTCTTTTTTTGTTGTGCTACTACTGATACAAGACTGTAAATACAATTAGCAAATAAAACAACAGTAAAACAAAGCGATTGCATAATTTATTTAGGTCGCAATGCACTCTGGGAGTGAGTAGCTATACTTAGTAAAGAATAAACCCAAAGTACAGGATCAAGTACCCCCTACAGTTCTTTTTTAGTTACTAGAACTCTCGTGTAAGTTAACTATACTAAGCATTTGTCAGTACAACATACTATTCCTGTTTCACTTAACTTATTATTATTTTTTTTAAAGCCAATTGGTTTACATGCTTTTCTTTAAAGTAAGCCCAACAAATTAGATTTTCAGTGAAGTGATATAAATAGACATTGTACAGTATGAGTTAACCAGAGTGCAAAATACTGCAGTGAAAAATGAATAAAAATGAACACCTTTCAAACTATTTGCATGTAGCTAGGTAAGGCTCACTAACAAATAAAACACTGGACACTGTGATTTTTCAGAGTCGTCAGGCTTATAGTGACTCTTCGGCAGCAAAACTCCTCAGAAACATCATGAAACATCAATAGATGTGCTCTGAACAGAGCCGTCACCTCACGCACTCTGCAATCAAAGCCATCCAATCAGACTCACTCATTCCGCTTGTCACTCATGCTCAGTTTCGCCCGATTGGACGGCTGCGAGCTCATGCCGTCGGCACAAAGGATGCAGTGGTGCGGCAGAGACAGACGCCCGCAGCAGGTATCAGCGCGGCTTTTAATTGTGCTCCAAACTGCGTGAAATCGACATTTTCTGAGGCTCTTTGATCGGCTGTCAGATAGCGGCTCACAGAGGGCGTGGCGGGGCGGGGCTTAACAGCAGGGGTTTATGGGTAAAATGGGCATGAACGCATGGAGCTGAGCAATGATCACTGTGAGACGGACAAACGGAGAGAAGGAGCACGACTGTGTGTTTCGACAGGCCATCAGAACACAATCATTCCAACTGCTTTTCGTTCATCACCCTTATTATTATTTTAGTGTAATGCAAAAGTAGAATTTTGGGAAGATTCTTTACACTGCTACAAGAAGGACAAAAAATGTCTGTCCTTTAGTGATTTAATAGTTGCGTGTGACAGAAATGATTTTCACTGGTAATCTCCCCTGAATCTTACATCTTGTATGTGACCAGAATCAAAAATGCCATATTGACTTATTTTTGCATGTGCATTAAAAATGTGAATACAGAATTAAAGGAATAGGTCACCCCATAATGAAAATATGCTCACCCTCAGGCCATCCAGGATCAGATTTGTAGAAATGTGTCATTCCATCACTGTCTCACCAATGGATCCTCTGCAGTGAATGGGAGCCGTCAGAATGAGAGTCCAAACAGCTGATAAAAACATCACAGTAATCCACAAGTAACCCACAACAATCCAGTCCATCAGTTTACATCTTGAGAGATTAAAAGCTACATTAAAAAAAAAAAAAAAAAAAAAAAACTGTTGCTCCCAGCTTCCGGCAGTGAAAAAGTCCATCTCCTGTTGTCTCTTACATCCAAATCCAGCCACATATTTGTTTAGAGCTGTTTTGATTTGTAAACAGTGCTTGATCTGTGCAGATTTCTCTCCTGATTCAAATCAGAAGACTTTTTTCACTGGAGGAAGCATTATTTTGGATTATGGACTCATATTTCAGTTTAAAATGTCTTAATGATGGATTTGTTTCAGCTTTTGTCTTCTCAAGATGTTAACTGATGGACTGGAGTGGTGTGGATTATTGTGACATTTTTATCAGCTGTTTGGACTCTCATTCTGACGGCACCCATTCACTGCAGAGGATCCATTGGTGACCCACAAAACATTGGACGTCGGATAGACGTGCAGATCATGTCTATATTGGGTCCGTCGGTCAGGGTCACGTCACTACGACGTCCAATGTTTAGTGGGGAGACAGTGATGGAATGACACATTTCCACAAAACTGATGAAGAAACAAACTCATCTCAAATCAAGTAATTCAATGCAAGAAATATAATATAATGCACTGTATATAATATAAAATGCAAGCATATAATATAAAATGTATAAATATAAAACTAGAATATAAATAGAAAATATTTTCAATAATATAATACAGTGAACAATGTAAATACAAATGTGGAGCCCTTCTAAAACCACAGGCAGTTTGATTTGATTTTTACATTGTGTGTGTGTGTGTTTGTTCATGGATGAGTATTTACTCTCTCTCTCTCTCTCTCTCTCTCTCTGATAGGGAGTGCACCATGTTTTGATGCTGGATTTGATAGATTTGTTTGTGGCCATATTCATTTGCTGTGGATCAGAAAGCTGACGGGCCGTAAAATGAAAATTTGCCTTCAGATTTTGGGAGCGTGTGTGTCGGCTGCTGCAGGATCAGAGAAACACAACATGCTGCAGTCAAACGCGGCGCTTTGTGTTCGTCTCCGGCCGCTGCTCCACGACATGTCCTGCTGTTCGGATGAAATGTTCTGTAATAGTCCTATTGCTTGTTTTTCCTCCTAACATTTATATTTTAGAAACTCACAACAGCTCAACCTTTTAAACACATACACAGTTGCATAACCAGAGAAATATGCAACTACATAGTAACACAATAGCATGCAGTGCATTATGTGGCAGCTGCGGTCTACAGGTGCCGCCCTGAACGTCAGTAAACTCGGTTCACGCTTCTCTCTCGCTCATGCCATGACGGGAGAGACAGTAATGGAGGAGCTGCTGCGAGAGATAATTAGATTAAATGAAAATGCATGTTGTCTGGGAGTGACGTCCTAAACATCTAATTAAAATGAATTTGCTGCAGAACAGGCGGGACAGACGCTGTCGTCTTTACAAATAACAGCGGCCAAACCACAGAACTCAAGACAACGTTCACAGAGCTGCTGACGAGAGACGTTATTAAAATACCACATCAGTGAGTCCACTTTAAGTTGCAGGAAAACGGTTTGAAGATGCTCTAGTTCTTAAATTGAATAAATCTGCATAATTTCAGCATTGTAGCATTTGTCAAATTATGTGTGAGTTCATAAGCATTAATATGGGCTAAAAGATTGCATTTAAAGTAGTCATGAAACAGATACTGCAGCTGAATTTTCTTTCCTATTGTAATGTAGATTTAGTGATGGGTAAATTACTTTTTTTAAGTCCGGATTACTGAATACAAATTGCATTACAAAAATTCTAGTTAGTAACATCACCTTTTGAACTGCACATATTAAGTATTGTATTCTGACTACTTTTTGATTACTTTTAACTTCATTTGTAAGAAAATATTTTCCACTCTTTATCAACATCACTAAGTGCATTCACTACTTTATCATTTGCACGTGTTGTTAAGCCTTGCCCATTTAAACATTGAAGCAATTTTAAAGCATCCAAGCGCAAGAAGATGCAAAGGAACTCAATTCAATACTCGCACGATGTGTTCAATGCACACAACGTGCACACAGACAGCCGTGCCTCAGCTGTGAACACTGCAATTAATTGTGTTTTCTTTTGCGTCTTATTGCACTTGAACAGACAAATACATACAAAATTATGCCAAAATTGGCGAGTATCCTTGAAAACTGTCAGTGATCACTTCCAATTTACTAGCTGCTATTTGTACTTTATGGTTACTTTCGCAAATGAAAACTAAGGGCCCTATTTTAGCGATCTAAGCACATGGTCTAAAGGTCTAAAGGTGCACTTGGGCAGTGTCCAAATCCACTTTTGCTATTTTAAGGACAGAAAAAAACGTCTGCATGTCCGGTGCATGGTCTAAAAGGGTTGTCCCTATTCTCTTAATGAGTCATGGGTGTGTTTTGCACGTAACCTGCATTAAACCATTAAAATAATCTCATTTCCCGTTCCTTTTAAGAGGCAGTTGCAGATTTGCTATTTACACGGTGGAATTTGTGAGAGCAAAGGCTGAACGCTTCTTCAGAGAGCAGAGTTGGCGCAAAGGGGGGCATTCACGGGCCGAGCCCACTCAAATTAGTTACTGTGCACCCCCTTTCAAAACTCTCCCCTCCTTGCTGAACGTGATCATTTTCTAAAGCCAAAGTGAAACCAAAAAAACAGCTCGCATAAGAAAGCGACTGACTATCCATTATAACATAGGCATTTTTATATTTGTGTACACAGTAATAATCTTTTATATTGTAATCCTTTCATTTTTAATATTTGGCATGTTTGTGTGCTGATGCAGGTCCCTGTGTGTGTAATAAGCAGAGTGTATGTGCATTGTGTACCTGCCTATAGGCGCATATTACTAAAGCGCTCTTTAAATAACAAGAAAAATATTGCACCATTGACTTTAGACCAGGTTTCAGCTGCCAAAAGTGATCTGATAATTCTGCTAAACTTTAATTACTCAAACTAAAACTGAAACTAAACTATATAAAAACGAAATAGAAATGTGTTCACAAAATAAAAACAACTAAAACTGGCAAAATTGTTCATGAAACTAATGCAAATTTGAAAACGATATTAAAATAAAATGCATTTAAAAGTGCAAAACTATAATAGCCTTGTTTGTGCTATTTAAATACACAATTTAAATAGCAAATAGATCCATACACAAGCTTTTATTGGATTTGGACAGAGACATGGTCACAAAACAGGCAGGGTCTAACAATAGCAGACAGGTATATGGTAGGCAAGACGTGAGAGCAGTCCGTTGAATCGTAGAAACTGGGCACTTCAAACTAAACATAGGATTGTTTAATTAAAAAAAAAAAAAAAAAAAAAAAAAAAAAATTCTGACATCAAGCAAGAGGAGCACTTTAGTCCATCAGTTAACATCTTGTGTACAAACACAAATAGTTGATAATAAGCAACATAAAGTACAAAAATGTATAAGAAAGAATTGTTGTCTAAGTTATAAAACAGATGAGAATAATGCAAGTTAACATTTAAATATAGGTTGCGCACATATTTAACAAAACCGAGCACTGAATTATCATATTTGTTCACTACTGGCAAACCCTTGTGGCCATAACATTGCCAGCATATACAGCAGTTTATGGTATAGTTGCTAGTTGGTTTTAGCTGGTTGAGTGAAAAGTGTATGGTTTCAGAGGATAAATCTGTGTTTAGAAACTGAATCTGTGTGATATTAATACACTCACGACACACACATACACACATTTGTTGTCTGCCTTGTTTGTCTGATTGTGAGCGCTGTGTGTTGACGGGTCTTCAGGTGCACTCATACACTGACCGTCTAATAACCAATTATTCCCTCGCACACACACCTGTGACCCGAGCCCAGCACATCATGTCTGACATCTGACACACACACCACACTTTCCATCCATCTTCTGCGTTCATGCACTTCCTCTGTCCGTCGCTGCCCGCATCTGTCATCACAAACTCATGAGCTGCACTGCTCACTCCGGGCTGACGCTCCAATCACAGCTTAGCATCTATTTAATTTTTAGTTAAATAATATTAGCAATAATTGTAAATCTATCTACCTGTCTATCTGTCTGTCTGTCTATATTAATTGTATATATAAAATGTGTTTTATTATTATTATTATTATTATTATTATTAATATTAAATTATCAAAATAGTAGCACAGATATATGTTTACTGCTTTTTTTTTTTTTTTTTTCATTGTGGTATTTGTTGGTCTGCGTTGCATTTGCTGAGGAAAAGCATTTCTCTGGGCATGACAGCGGGGTGTAACACGTCAATTTTCCTGCTAGCACCTGCTGATAGCAAGGCTGCAATTTATATAATATACAGTTTCCTTACAAATATACTTATTTTTTTTCTCTTCCTTGCACACACACATAGTGACAAAGTGCAATGCTAGCACTTTCAGGGGCAAATTCATTTTTTTTTTCCTTTTGACGGGGCCACTAAATTGCATTTCACAAACCTTCATGAAATGTTGGCACAGTTAAATTGACTGCCGATTCATGTTTCCCGTAATTGAATACTGTATATGAAAAGTACGATTTCTGCATTGGCTGCTTGGACGCATTGAGACGGCTGCTTTCCTTCACGATTCCTAAACGACGGCACTAGATTCAGAGAGAATAAACACACACTGGCCAGAGCTGCAAGTCACAGTACAACACAACTCACACATCTGATGAATATTACATCTGTATTTGTGCTTGTAAATGGAAAACAGGACTTTCTAGAAGGATATTTCAATGCAGCATCAGGTTAACAATGTAAACATTAATATTTATTCTTCATGAATTAATATGTTCAGTTACGAGCAATATCAATATCAATAGTTTTTGTGATTTCAAATTTCAGTTGTTTTATAAACATATAATTTAAACCATGAATTCTGACTTTTTTTTAAGCTGCCAAATTGTGAAAGGAGTTTGATGAACTCAAGGGGAAAAAAAGACATTTTGAAATCAACGAAAGTGAAATAGAGGAAACAGAAATAATGTGAGCCAACTGTCATTTTCAGACCTGTTGTGAGGAGAAAAATGAAACTGGATTTCAACCAAGTCACTAGCACAGAGCTCGATCAAACTCTTTGAGATTTCTGCTTCAGTGAAAAATGGAAAAGGAGAGCTGTATTCAGTATTCCAGAGTGAAGGGGATTGAACTGAAACATCAATGATCCACCATTTCATTTGTCTTGCTGTGATTCTGAAAGCTCCTGAATTCACCATCAGCGTCTGTGTTTTCGTTAGAAAGGGACGAGACACGTCAACACACTACAGACGTTAACAAACACATTTATTAAGATCAGACACTGAATCCAAACACAGCAGACAGATTTGTCACTAAGGTTTGGATTGGCATGCAATTGCATTTAGGACAGAGAGTGAAAAAGTGGAAATCATGAACTGAATGCTGAATATGTGTTCTTCTCAAAGATGAGAATGATATAAAACACTGACTTTTTAATGAAACTAAAACATCATAAAGATCCCAGTGAGACAGTCAGAGAGAGCCAGCAAGGAATAATGTTCATCAAATGTCCTAAGAAACTATAAATTAATTCAGTTTATTGAAAACTAACTAACACAATGTCTCCCTTTCAGCCTTAGGTCGTTTTGATTTGCTCTTGCAATCTGACTTCTTTCTGATTCTCATAATGAGCTAATCTGTGCTCTCATCACTGATTGGATGACTGCTAATGACACGCGGAATATGAGGAAGCTCTGTCTCCGACTGGCTGATGTCAGTGGTGGACAGTAACGAAGTAGTTGTGCTCAAGTATCTGTACTTTACTGGAGTAGTTTTATTTTGAGTAACTTTCACTTTTACTTCACTACATCCCAAACCATAACATCGTACTTTTTACTTCACTAAGTTTCATAAAACATATCGTTACACCTTATAATATATCAGGTGCTCCGAGACACAGAAGCGGTGTCTGATTCATGAACAAACCGTTTTCAATGAACCTGTTAAATCACTTCGCAAATCGCACCAAACGAATTGGAATCAGTTGGAATGATCCAATTGCAGCTGTTCTCGAGTCGACAACTCACTGATTCAAATGATCCATTTAGAGTCTCCACTTAATTCATAAATAACAACAGAGTGATCGTGTGAGCTCACACACACGGCTTATGCTGCAAAAAGTAAGTTACTAATGTTGAATTTTAGGATTGTTTATTCATAACCATACTGAAAATAAGTAAATATTGTTAGCTGATGCTAACTGTCTAGCTAACAAGCTTGCTGGTGCTAAGTTGAGGTAATTTTTAGATATAAAGTCCAACTATTTTTATTCAACCACCTAGATAGAAGCACTTTTACTGGAGTAATATTTTATTATACGTATCTGTACTTTTACTCAAGTACTTGATTTGTGTACTTCGTCCACCACTGGCTGATGTACTGCAGTACATCACAGCATTTCAGATTCAGATTTCATTTTATAAAATTACCTGAAGATCTCAGGCAGCTGGTGATAAATGAACACACGCATGCACATTTATTTAGATTGAATGGTTTCTGGTTGAAGATTTTCCCAAAGGTTTGGTCACATTGAATTCCCTTCTTTCTCTATTTCTCTCTCTATCTCTAGCTGCGTTTCCATTACCCTTCAAGATGCGCAAATTTAAAGTGAGAATTGAAAATACACCTAATGGAAACGCGTCAATTTCACAAAAACTCCCATATATTGCAAAAAGGTTTTTTACTCTTGCATGAGGTGGTTTTTTTTTAGGCAATTCGAAAAAGGAATATTTCGCAAAACTGCAATGGAAACGGCTTTTTCACATTTACAGGTCACATGGCGTATGTATAAAGTCATATGATCATTCTTCAATGTACTATAAACTCCAAGAAACACTTCATACGTAGTAGCTCTCAAGTATAAGGGGCTTTCCCTGATATTAATGCTTAGAGCAGTTTAGTTTAGTTCCAGCCCTGATTAAACACACCTGTCTGTAATTATCAAGTGCTCCTTGAGATCCTAATTAGCTGTTTCAGGTGTGTTTGGTCAGGGTTGGAGCTGAACTCTGCAGGAAAGTCGATCTCCGGACCAGGACTATGTACGCTGCACATAGTCTGCGGAGTGTAACGGCTCCGACGCGGCCACCGGAGCTGATGTTATGTTTATACCAGCAACATCGCACACGTTTCTGAAGCGGCTCTCCGTGCTGCTTCTGTAAAGATACATGCATACGCCTCTTTCGAGTAAAAAAAGCCAAGAACCGTTGCCAGGACTTATCGTGAGAGGAACAAATTACGTTTTAGTCGCACAACATGGGTTAATGGAAACATTGTCATTTCGCAATACTTTTTTATCGACATTTATACATTTTTTTGCAAAAGTTTTGCAGAAATCTGTAATGGAAATGCACCTTCTTTCTCTCTCTCCCTGTAATTATTCCATCGCCGGTTCGATTCCCACACCTTGAAGGTGGGGATTGTGAATGAACAGCTCTTTCCACCTTCAATACCATGACTGAGGTGCCCTTCAGCAAGGCGCCGAACCCCCAATTGCTCCCCGGGCGCTGGAGCAATGGCTGCCCACTGCTCTGGGTGTGTGTTCACTGTGAGTGTGTGTTTGTTCACTTCTCACTGCTGTGCACTTGGATGGGTTAAATGCAGAGGACCGATTTCAAGTGCAGGTCACCATACTTGACAATACGTCACGACTTTCCTTTTCCTTCCTTCCACAAAGATGTTCAGAGGCGCCTTGTCATGGTCTAGATATGATCACTTAACCTCCACTCAGTGGCCATTATTTCAATGGTCTGTTAAAAGGTTTATTCACTTGACAACTACCCTCATTTCTAAATGTTAATTATTCAATATCATTAATGTTTTAACAAATCCTGCAGGACAGCGCTAATAGAGCTCAGAGAGACAGAGCGATTTTCCCCTGCGGTTCATAACTAAGTGTCTGTTAAATATTACAGATATCTTCATATTTTGCCCGGCATGATTTGAAATGAAACCTGTCTGTGGATAAATTGCTCATTTTGAGAGGTGCTCATCAAGCATTACTATGATATTTCTCAATATATTACTGTATCTAAACTTCTAACAGTAAGTATTAAATGTATGACAATCTTGTTGTAATGATCTCTCGTTGTGTTTCAATGTAAATGTCACTTCTTTTCAGAAATGTACTGTTACATAATGTGTCCTACTGGTGACATTTAAAGGAAAAATTGTGTCATTATAGAAAGACTGCTTGATTATGTCACTGAGAAATCACAGATGCCTGTTCTTACTGTATTTGTTAATTTCCAGGCAATTATTAGTTAGTGTTTCGGGTCCTAAACCTCCAACGGTCCTGATATGACTCAAAGGTCAGTTTGTTGTTCATCACCAACCCTCGGTGTCATCTACACACGGCGACTCTCGCTCATGGAGAAAAGTCAAGCGTATCAGAACAGAATCACAGTCTTGTGGAAGTCTGTGCGACTTCACATGGTAATAACACAGCTGTCTGTCTCAGTCAGCGCTGACGTGTGTCAGAATCTGTGTTTTTGCTGTCAGTGATGGTGTTCATTCAACACGACTGCACGCCGATCTCTAAAGGCCATTATAACACAAACCACACCATCAAGAAATCAGTGACCCTACAGACCGCAAACCCGATCCACCGAAAATCAGCTGTACAATGTTCTATGCTTCTTCACGTCAACAGCAAACTGCGTTTGCAACTGATACGAATGGCATAATGACATACATTTCTGTGTGAAACAGGAAAATAAATGATCCCTCAGCAGCTTACTGTGCGCTGAAAAGTGTTTTTGTATGAGAAGTTGTTAAAAATGACCAGGATTAGTGACATCAGTGACAGTGGAAAGTCATTTTAGAGGTGGACCAAAAATGACAAAGTCTTGTTTACGTTTGAAATAGCGTGCACTGATGAATCATTCACAATTAGACCAAAAACTTGTATCCATAAAGTAAAATCTCTATTTTTAACACATCGTTGAGCCATTTAAGAGACCTGAAGAAAAACACATTCATGATTCTTAACACACTTAAGTGCACTTTACTTAAAAGTTATGCTAAATAATTTTAACGGTAGTGTGTCATTCAATATTACATTTAAGTAAGGAATAATTGACGGCTGGCTGTTGCATTCTTAGAAAATAATACACACCTGAGGTCAACAAAAGTCAATTATTCGACTGATACTACGGTTACCACACCTCAAGACATCGATCATATGATATTGTGGGGTCGTGCAACTTCCCAGAATAAATAGGCAGGAGACGTTTCTCCGTGAGCTCTCTTCCAGCTCCCCTTTTTCTCTTTCCATCCACTCTGAATTGACCGACGCGCTCTTACTTTTTCCGCGCACCTGGCCCCTCCCCTAAACTATTCCCCCAGACGCCTCCCCCCATAGCAGATAATAAAGTGAACACATTTATAACGAAGAGCAACTGTCCTCAGTGCCACACTATATTTCAAGGCATTCATCAATTTTTTGTCCTTGAAACGCTATTGTGAGTAGGATTAATTTCTTGCGCAGCTCATTCAACGCCTCTATTCCTAATTCCAAAATGTCGTTTTAGACCTAGTAATGATGCTTGAGCCATTGAAAGCAGACTAATGCAGATATTAATGAAGTTTAGACAGACAGACAGACAAGCAGACAGATGGAAAGAGTGAGAGAAGCAAGAGATGAAGTTTGTGTAGTACCTCTCTGAGTCTGTGCGTCTGTCAGAAGTGATCGGCAGCAGTGTCTCTACTAATAGTGAAACTTGAAGTTCATTTTCTTCAGGAACAGTGCTGTTGTCCCCTCACTTGTGAGAAATGCCATGTAGTTAAGTTGTTAATTGTCAGAGCAGCGCTAACAATATTAGCAGGTATGTTAACGTGTATATCTGTAAGAGAGAGAGAGTGGGAGAAATAGAGCATGTGCTTTCCGTACATAGTAAAACATAATTTTGTGGCAAAAACATGGAAATAATCCGTTGTTTTTATCTCTTATCCTTTTAGTGTATTTATTAGTTTGGTCAGTGTCATTGTGGGTTTTGGTTATTTTGCTGTTTTAGGCTGTACAGACCTTTGAAATAAATTAAATTGTGTGGCGAAGTGATATGGACATGTAATGCGGTCAAGAGCTGCCTGGAACTACATTTGCCATGCGCCATGAAAATAATTGCACACCTTAGAACATTCGTCAGCCAATCAGATTCAAGCATTCAGCGGCCCTGTAGTGTAAAGTTAAAATATTTTAGATGTACTAAATTACAACATTTGTTTAAGCAGGTCTTCACATGCGCGTATAGTCAACACACCGAAATAAGTGTACTTCTTTAAAGCACAAAGGCTTCAGTACGTCTTTATATGTAATTTCATGATTACTTGATTGAAAGTACTACTAAATGTACTAACAAGCATTTATGGTAAACTAAACCTGTCATGTATTTAAATATATTTGCAGTTACATATTTTAATGATTTTCCAATGTAGTGCATTTACAATATTTAACTTTAAATGATTTAGTAAAACCTTTAGGTGAAGTACACTAAGTACATTTTTTAAAAGTGTTTTAAGAATCATGTACGTGTTTTTCTTAAGTCTCTTAAGTGGCTTTTTACAATTTTTAAACATATACTTTAAAATACACTACAAAAGCACATTCAACACAATTAAGCACACTTAACTGTCACAACATCTAAATGAATCATCCCAACATAGAGACCCATTGTCCTGCAGAATTTAACTCCAATCCTGAAAAAAAAAAAAAAAAAAAAAAAAAAACCTCACACGCCTATAGACTTAGTAATCCTGAGGACATTGAGCTTGTTCAGGTGTGTTTGATTAGGGTTGGAGGTAAACTCTGTAGGACAGCGGCTCTCTAGGACTGAACTTACCCCCTGTCCTGATGGGTCAAATCTTGGTTGTGGTGTTTGGTGTTTCATTTACAGTTGTAGTGTTTTGCAATTTAGCAAACAACTCAAACCCCAAACACTCTTTTAAGTGGGACACGGAGCCTGAAGAACTCGATCTGACTCTGAACATCGGGGTTCTCCTGATCTGGAAGTGTCGTCTGAAGCTCTGACCTGTTATTACCCGGAGTCGAGGGCTGATGTCAACATGTCGACTGCGGTGTGAAGAGCTGACGCTCGGTGGAGCTGATGAACTGCCGGTGAGGAGGACGAGGGAAATGTCACTTATGCGCTGGATCAAACCGGCTTCTTTCCTCTCAAAGCTAATGGAACTGTCATCTTTCCTCTGGCCGATAACGATCTGCTTTATATCCCCCACAAACCGCCCGTCTCTCTCTCTCTGCTCTGGTCATGCAGGGAAAGCAGATGTTTCGGGAGGTTTGGGACTGATATCTGCCCTGTTCTCGGTCAAGGTTATTATACAGCCTCTTCATTACTACCTCTGTTTGATAAGGCCGGCATCACTATTCCCATCGATTCTAGGTGGGATTTCGTGATTTGACAACTTCAACTTCAGAAAGTTTAGTCCTGACATCCTAGCACTACCATTACCACTAGTAATTGTTTGTCATATTAGCAATTTCTAGTGAAAACTGTTTCTAGATTATTTTTTATTATTATTATTATTATTAAGTGTGGTTCCTCCTTCCGCAAAAACCTCAAAAAAGCCCATCTAAACTTATCAGGGTTAGTTCAATCTACATTTAAACTTTATGAAAGCGACTTGTGTGACACATCTTGTCTGGAAATCCATAAACCAGCAGACAGTATTGAAGAGGAAATGCAGCCGGTGTTTCTCAAGGATACTGTCAGAATACTTTATAGTGGAAAACAACATCTTCATTTCAGATCCAGCAGTTCATCTGACCTGCTCTTCTCCATACTGAATCCATCATCTGAAGGCTCTTCTTAAAGATCTCCTGACGTGCTCCACTGAAGGACTGTGGTCCGGACTATGGCTATGATACACATTCACTGCAGGTTTCTTCGTCAACTTATGTACCGTAAACATCTTTGGGAGTTTTTCACCCAGTTCCATATATATAGTACGTAAGCTGGCGATTATTCACGCGCAACCCTAGTTTAAATCATACAGATAAATATTATGATTCACCCAGTAGAGTTAATTTGGCTGAAATCAAACTGGGAAGATTTATGTTGCAGTTAAACATGCAATTCCTCTCTCTCTCTCTCTCTCTCTCTCTCTCTCTCTCTTAATCGGATTTATAGTTTGCGAGGAGCCCATTTCTTGGTTATCAGCAGAGTTAAGAAAAGTTTCACAGGTCACACCAACTCGTCGAACAGGTGAAAAGGTCTGCATGTGCGCTTGTCTCGAAAACCCCACAGTTTTCTCAATCTTTTTTCAATATTTATCATCTGTACAGCATTATTTCTCTTCCTGCTGTTTTCCTCTCTGAAATAAACAGCAGATAAGTGGATACTGCAGCCGGTAAGCCAGAGCTGTGCTCTACGATAATAAAAACAATTACATACAGCAGAAAGACAGAGACAGACAGACACAAAGAATAAGAGACAAAGACAGAAAGGTGATGAGTAGTTTAAGGATTAAAAAAATATGTGTGCTTGTAAATGTGGTTCACTAGGTATATAATTATATGGGCATTATGACATAATCAGGTGTAAATTCAAATTATTTTTGATTTGCTACTGTATGACGTCAGAAGACTGAATACACAGCATGACCCTGCTGGAAAAAGAAAAAAAAACAGGTCATCCAGGCTGCCCTTAACTAATCAGCAGGCTGGTTTTAGAGGGGTTTTGGCCACTTCAGGCTGGAAGACCAGGTAAAACCAGCCAAACAGCCTAGGCTGGATTTAGCTGTTGTTGTTTGTTTGTTTTGTTTTGTTTTGTTTTGTTTTTTTGTTTGTTTTTTTTCAGCAGGGGAGTTAGACTGTTGTCATTAAACTTATATGGTGTATATTTTGTTAATTTTGTAGCTCGACAGCACTGTGTGCTAGTCACTGTATGGAAAAGAGAAGCCTGAACATTGTGGTAAATGTCTGATTAAAGGCTCTGAAATATTTCCATACTGATCTATACAATAAACGTATTTATTTTATTTTATTTTATTTTATTTTTTTAATCATTGATAGATGATAGCACCAGCTGTATTTGTGTTAAATGAGAGAGTGATTTTGCTGTGAGATATGAGAGTTATTCAGATAAATGTTTTTATGTTTATTTTATTTATTTATTGTATATTTTGCACAGCTATTTTGAACTTCTCTGTACCTCGAACAAAAAATGAAGAAGAACTATGCTCAGGGTGTTTAGTGACTGACTGAGTTAGTGATTTAAGGAGAAAAAAAAATCCTGAGTGAACTGTCCCTTTAGGGTTTCTTCAGTAAATGGCGGCAGCTGTGATTGTCCAAGTAAAAGTATATCGCTCTGCAAATATTATGCATAATAAACTATTTACTCGTTTCTAATGCTGGGGTCCTCTTGAAGGTTTTACAGAGAGGCAAACATCTAAATGTATATTAAATCAGTCTGCCGAAGAGTTGAGTAGATAAACGCAATCCAGGCCATCAGCCTCCAACTGAATGTTAGCACGGACGTTGTCGAATTACTAGGTAAGTTGATGTTATTGTCATGTTTTACAAACTCTAACACTTATTAATAATAGTTTACTTAGCCATTTGACATGTTAAATGTTAACTGCTGATCAGATAACCTATAGGTTTGTCGTGTGGAATCGGTATTGCGATCTGAACCATGTTTCTGTTGATTGCTATAGATTAGCCTAATCCATATTCTCAGTTTTGTTTATGGTTGTTATATAAAATCGCAGTGTTTTTTTGCATCAGCCGATGTCAATACAACAGTAGAGGTGAGGGGGGCACAACCTAACGCGGGGTTAGTTGTAACACGCGTGTTTGAAATATTTCCACACAGGCTAGCTTAACCAAATTTACGGCGTTTACAAGTTGCCAAAGCAACACTATACTGAGAAAAAAGTGTGCCAAAATTCAAAAGCCTTTTGAAGATATCGCTGAATATTTATTTTACCATAGTAAAAGAACATTTTTAATCTCAGTTTTTAGTATTCATTCAAAATGAGACAAATCTGCTATTATTTTAATCTCCAATCTGTTATTTATCAGTTTAGATAGTTTTATTAATGCTTGGCAAAAGATCAGAAGACACTAACCGGTTTTATATTCCAGTCGCGCTGATGGGGAACGTTGTAATTCTGCATTACAATCTGCCCCGCTATTATTACACTATGCTTTTCTATGACATTAGCAATCCAATTTTCACTATTTACTTTTATGGATTTTTAAAAGAAGCAACAAGAAACAGGTGAATAAAGACTGACAATCGATGTTTAATGTTGAGAAATTATTATTTCAAGAAATGTAAAGCATTTTGGCTCGTTTATGTGTCTGGTGTTCTATGAGAGCTGTGTTTGGAGGGAGGGAAGTGTTTTACTGAATGTCTGAATGTGTTTCATGTATTTGCGCACATTGTTTTCAACTATACTGTATAGCTGTGTTTTGCGATCATAGCCGTCCCACGCATGGTTGCGATGTGTTCATTGAGAACCTCAAAAATAATACATTTTTTTAAATCTTAAAAAAACACCGTTATTTTATTTGAAAAATGTAATCATTTTAATTTATTGACAAAATATTTTAGTTTGTCGTGTATATATATTTTTTTTCATTCGATCAGATAACATTTGAAGCTGTCGTATGGTCATATTACAACGCGCCCCTCACATGTTACAATGTACCCCACATACGGGGCATGTTGTCACTTTTCACTTCCTTTCTTTTGAGGTAAATAACAAAAAAACGTACACACTGTAATTATGAAACACAGCTACATATTTGTACTAGGCAAGTGTATGAAAATAACGTGGATAAAAAATTATACTCTGAACCCCACGTGGATTTACACAAACTGAGAGATTCAAAAAGTGTCAGGTTGTGCCCTGCGCTCCCCTATATTCAATCATGTCTGGTTACTGACAAATATGTATTCATCTTCTTTCAGTCATGTCTGGCAATATGTATTCAACACCATTATATCAAGTCAAAGTACTATTTAATGATCTATAAGCACGTTGAAGACTTACTGTGCTGACACAGATATGAATATACAAGAATTTTTATTGTCGCCGTCATAAGTACAGAGTTATTAGCAAGAACATCAACTCTAATTGCAGTTATAGGCTTATGTTAAATTTCATCAAGATTAGTCATTCAATGCAAATCCATTTTTTTTGTTGATTTGTATGAGGATTTTTCATGGTATGGTTAACAAAGATACACATCAAATTTTATTATTTGAATTTTTGAACACCATTTTTTTAAAAACTGTGATAGATGCAGGATAGCACCAGCTGTATTTGTGTTAAATGAAAGGGTGATTTTTCTGTGAGATATTATGAGTTACTCCAATAACTGCTGTCATTTACAGTGTGGTTATGGATGACTTTTATGTCTTTTTAGGAAAAATCTGATCACTATTCGTCAGTTATAATCAATTAGACAATGCACATTTTAACTGAGGTTTATTTGACTCTGCTTATTTATTTTCTGCTTTCAAACTGAGGATGTTTGCTTATACACTGTAGTCTGCTATACCTTTGAAGGTTGAATGCTTTCAGTCTGAGTCAAAACAAGCATGACACAAGGATGCTAAAAGTGTTTTCATTCAAGCAAATGATTTTTTTTTTTTTTTTTTGGGAAAAACAAATGTGGATGTTGGAATTATACTGAATAGGTCCTAAATAATGAAAACATTAGCCTGTTAAGATCAACAATAAATATTATTGACTAGAGTCAGATACTGTGTGTAAAAAGGCAAAGAAGGTAATGAACATTGACTTTACAGAAATCTTATCTACACTGAAAATAAGTTATAAAAACCCAAGAAGAAATCAGTGGAAAGTCCTCACCATGACAAAAAAAGAAACAAATGTGTTTGTGTGTGCATGCACGTGTGTGTGTGTGCACCTGGTATTTATCACGTTATGGGGACCAAATGTCCCCACAAGGATAGTAATACCAGTAAATTTTGACCTTGTGGGGACATTGAGGTCCCCATGAGGAAACAGGCTTATAAATCATGCAGAATTTTTTTTTTCTTTTTTTTTGAGAAAGTAAAAGTGTGCACAGTCTCCTGTGAGGGCTAGGTTTAGGTATAAGGTAGGTGTAGGGTGATAGAAAACCATAACCAAAAACCATTACGCCTATGGAATGTCCCCATAAAACATGGAAAAACAACGTGTGTGTGTGTGTGTGTGTAGGTGGGTAAAAGAAAGGCTGCTGGGAAAGCGTCAAGGGGAGTTGGATGATTGACTACTGTAATCAGCGTTGCGACGATCCCACACAAACACACACCACCATTTACCTGCTTCACATCAATACAAACACACACACACACACACACACAAACTCTTTTTAAAGTGTAAAGTTAAAAAAATGTTTTGGGTAATGAATTTGGGTATTGAAAATCCATAGATGACTATTGGAGAAACATGATGATGGTTCGTTCACAGCTCAGGTGACTTTGATCATGAGGTATGAAAATATGATTTCTGGAAATTTTATCAGTACACTTTGAAAACAAATAATACAATTTAAATTTGGAGGAAAAAAAAAAAAAGTTAAATTCCTTAAATGCTCGGGTTGTAATTTCCTGAAGACTATTAACAGATTATTAGAACATCAGAACATCCTAAAATGTATCCAGTGATGCATGTTTAATTTTTGAAATTATATATTATAGATTATAATATACTATACTATAGATCCTCCTCACAGACAAATACAGTATTTGCTGAGTGTGTGTTTGGTTTCTCCCGTCTATAGAGGGCAGTGTTGTCCTTCATTCTCCCCAACTCTCTCACCTCCTCCCACTCTTTTTCTCGTTTAGCCCCATGCCATATTCAAATGCAACTTGATTAGATTTTTGCCCTTCCGCTAAAGAGGGATAACAGCATGAGAGAGAGAGAGAGAGAGAGAGAGAGAGAGACGACTGAAAGGGGAAAAGAAAAGAGCAGGACAAAGATGAAAATGAAAAGTGGAAATATCAGGAGGAGGGAATGAAAGAGCAAATAAACAACCGAATGTGGAAAAGATTAAGAAAATCCTGAATTCAAGAAAGAAACAGAGAGAGGTTGTTGTTTAGGAACTGTTTATTATTTGATGTTATATTACGCTGCATTATAATTCTTATGAAAATATTAAAATGCAGACCGGTTTTCATGAGGCTTTGATTTAAAGGAAAGAAAATCTTATTAGCTCAGTAATAAAAAAAACAAAACAATAGAACTCAATGAAACTTAGGAATACACACACACACACAAAACAATGAGGAATGCTTCTAAAGCATTTATTAATCTTAATTAAATTAATCTTGTTAAATTGTATCTATCAATATTATTTAATGGATTTAAGCTAACACTACCAACTGTTGTTTTTATTAAAGGAATAGTTAACCAGAAATTAAAATTGGCTGTAAATGTGCTCACCCTCAGGCCACCCGAGAGAAAGATGAGTTTGTTTGTTCATCAGATTTGTAGAAATGTGTAATTTCATCACTTTCTCACCAATGGATCCTCTGCAGTGAATGGGTGCCGTCAGAATGAGAGTCCAAACAGCTGATAAAAACGTCACAATAATCCACAAGTAACCCACACCACTCCAGTCCATCAGTTAACATCTTGAGAAGACAAAAACTGAAACAATCCATCATTAAGACGTTTTAAACTAAAATCCGAATCCATAATCCATAGTAACGCTTCCTCCAGTGAATAAGTGGTCTGGTCTGAATCAGGAGAGAAATCTGCACAGATCAAGCACAGTTTACATGCCAAAAGAGTCCAAAACAGCTCTAAACAAATATGAGGCTGGATTTTGATGTGAGAACAGGAGATGGACTTTTTCACGGGAGGAAGCATAATTATGGATTAAGGACTTGTATTTTAGTTAAAATTGTCTTGATGGATTTGTTTCAGCTTTTGTCTTCTCAAGATTTGAACTGATGGACTGGAGTGGTGTGGATTACTTGTGGATTATTGTGATGTTTTTATCAGCTGTTTGGACCTATTCCGACGGCACCCATTCACTGCAGAGGATCCGTTGGAGAGACAGTGATTGAATTTACACAAACACATTTACACAAATCTGATAAACAAACAAACTCATCCTCCTCTCGATTGCCTGAGGATGAACACATTTCCTGAACTATTCCTTTAACTAGTGTTTTAAAAAGATAAAAATAAATAAATAAATGAATAAATAAATTGCCTACTGTAACAAATGTATTGCTTATTGTTGGCTGATGAACTTTAACTAATATGAAATGTTACTGCATCTTAATTTAATTGCCAAATGGTAGAAATAAACATAATAAATCATCCAAATCGTGTGTTTACGACTTAATTACCAAACTGAACTTTGACACATAAATTAACTTGAATTAATATAACCAGAAAAAAAGTGTTTGCCTAAATAAAAACATGTAATGATGATGAACCAGAACTAATGCATTGTTTTTAGTTTAGAAAGTACATTTAAAAAATACGTAAAGAAGAGAAGGGGCTTTATGGTTATTTACATAGGGTAGATTTTTGTCAATCAAAGTGCTGTCAACAGTTGAAATGTTTCAAATTTTATTTCTAATGGTAATTCGTTACAAACAGTCGACATCAGAGTTCTGACAGTTCTGAGCAAATGCTATGCTAATTAATATTCCTAGGATAATTAATATTCATGAGATGGATTTCATTGTCAAAATCTGTCTGTCACCCACACGACTTGTTCGCTGTGAGGGTGGATCTTCTCTCTCTATCTCTCTGTCTCTCTTGTACTCCAGGCACGTCATATCTCACCGGTGACTTTTGATCTTATAAACAATTCATCATTTAGCACAACAACCGTGCTCGTCTGTAAACACGCACCATCTGTGTGACTCTGACAGACAGAGGCGCAGACAGGCACCTGGCCAGAGCCACATCGAGAGCGGCTCAGCCCCGCGGCGACCGGCACATTTGGCGTCTTCGTTACGCTACGACTTCAGCGCTAACTTTGAGCCAAAACGGCCATCGCTCCAGAAGCCGGAGCTCATCGTGGCTGCCAGCTGCGAGAGGCAGAGGTCGAGGGGCAAAGGTCACGCATGTCAGCGACGATCGTCGCCAGCGGCGGAGGCCGTCAGGGTCTCGCGCATCAGTCGGGAAGAAAGCAGCACACGTGTGTGTGTCTTTTGGTAGCGCCATGTGCGCGGGTGGTCCTTCCCTCGGGCCACTCGATGAGAATATTACAGAAGCTCTTTCACAATCACTTTATTAGTTCCCCCACGGTAAACGCGTCTTTATTGAGTCTCCGGCGATTCGGTGCAGGGTAGGCTTTCTGCTTACTATTTAGGCCTTGTGTTGGGTGTGCAGAGGACTCCGCAGAAACACACACAGATCAGTGTACTGCAAACAAACTCACTTTTATACAAGACCACAGCAGCTCCCGAATGAGTCTGCATGCTGAAAGGTGTGTGAATGTCATTATAATAGAAAACAAAATATCAAAGAAAGTTTAACAAAATTTAAAAAAAAAAAAAAAAAAAAAAAAAAAAAAAGTATTGTGACATTTTGTGGTCGTTAACTGTTAGCAGAACATGTTGGTACACTTTCCAAGTTTCAGACAAAGGACCAGATTTACTAACAGCTTGCACCAGCGCAAACCACCTTTTGGCACTAAAATAGTAGTGTAAAGATTTAAGACGTGCGGTGATGAAATAGCATTGAAAAGACGTAGACGTAGACATTTTTGCACCTGACCTTATTGAATATGCATTTATAGGAGTTTCCCTTTTAGACACAAAATGTATGGGAGGAGAGTATTAAAATGAATCACGTTCTACTAACGTTTGCGCTCGTCAAATTACTTGTATTTGCACCCTTATTTAACGGCCAAAAAAGTATGTCTTAAAGCAATATCTTGTTAGATTGCGCTGGTTTAACTACAGTTAAAATAATAAAGTAATTTAATTTGTTTGTCAATACATAAAAATGTACTTCTCTGGAAGATTATTAAAAAATAATTTAAAATGTACTTTAAAGTATAACCTTTAATTTGACATTATAACAAAGGTCACTTTTTAAAAGAGTGTTAAGAAACAGTCATGAATGTGTTTCTCCTTAAGTCACTTAAGTGGCCTTTAATTCCATTAATAGTATCTGCAAGTGTGTGTATATATATATATATATATATATATATATATATATATATAGCACACTTCTATTTCACCTGAGGTCTCTCTGCTAAACAGATGTTAAACAGATGTCAAACATTATTTATTTTTAGCTATCCATTATAGTTTTACAGAAAACATGAACATTGCCAAATACCAAAGCCGTAC
Source organism: Labeo rohita (assembly GCF_022985175.1). NCBI lineage: Eukaryota > Metazoa > Chordata > Actinopteri > Cypriniformes > Cyprinidae > Labeo > Labeo rohita. The sequence continues at coordinate 623,755 of NC_066875.1, read as the reverse complement.
CAGCACTGAACTGCACTGATGCATTTTCACATAGGGAATTTTTATAGATATATTGGCACGTTGGTGAATGCGAGCAGAGCAGAACGGACGGTGAAGCTTCCACATGAGAGTCAGCACACTGAAGGATCTGGAGGGATTCTGTAGGGAGGAATGCTCTCAGATCCCTTGCCATATGTTTATCAACCCTATTACGCATAGGAATAGACTCAGAGCTGCTGTCTTGGCAAAGGATGCAAGTTTACCAAGGGTGCCAGTATTTGTGGAGGGCACTGCAGTGACATCAAACATATTATCACTTTATTTGGAAGTGTTTGCCATGATAGAATTGTATGGTCTGCATTACTTTTCAGATTTTATGGAATGGGCAGAATGGGTGCCGTTTCAAATAAGCACTGTTAAAAAAAAAAAAACATTATGCTATTATGAACAGTGTTGAAGAATCCATGATAACGATTCATTCAAGTTTACAGAAGTCCCAAATGTGTAAATGCATCAGTTCATTTAATGTTATTTTAATTCAAGAGTAAACTGAAACTTGTAACACCCAAAAGCGTTTTCATTTGATGTATTTTCCTACTGAACACAAAAGAATCTTTAAGTCATTCTGGCCGTATAACAACAGCTCATAATGACCATGGTTGTCTAGCTGCAGCAATTATAACCATAAATAAAATAAATGCATTTCATGCATCTCTGGCACTTTATATTAAAGGAATAGTTCACCCAAAAATGAACAGCTGCTGAAAATGTGTTGCCCCTCGGCCATCCAAAATGTAGATGAGTTTGTTTCTGCATCAGATTTGGAGAAATGTAGCATTCCATCACTTGTTCACCAGTGGTACTGAGAATGTCAGAATGTGTCACACGTGCGGGCTGAAGACGAGGTAGACAAATTAAGTTCCTATAGTGACGACTGCTGGAGAAGGATCTGGTGGACTCAGATCCTTCTTTAGGTGATGGTACAGAGCAACACCGCCGGCACTGGAGACCGAGGCCAACCGAGTCGTGGCGTCGAGCGCCTGGGACGGAGCCAGAGTGCCCAAGGACTAAGGTGGAGCAGAAGGGAAGAAGGAACCTGCTGAAGCCAAAGGAGTGGAAAGACTGAGCGTTATGACTGACCAAGGGGGACCCAGTGGAGCTGCAAGGCTAAGGGTCTTTGGTGGAGCCCAGGGGTGGGAGGAGCCAAAACAGAACCGACAGGTAGACGGGCCAAGGTGGAATGAAGGGATCAGAGACCGGAGGCTGAGCCACAGGATTCTCTCGCTCAGGCGAGGCTGGTGGTTGCAGGACCTGAGACTTTATGTCACAGCAAGGTGTTCCTGGGGAAGATGAAGCTTCCAGTAGAGCAGGGGTTCTCAACTCTGGCCCGCGAGATCCATTTTCCTGCAGAGTTTAGCTCCAACCTTGATCGAACTCACCTGCATGTAACTTTCTAGTGATCCTTAAGACCTTGATTATCTTGTTCAGGTGTTTTTGATTAGGGTTGGAGCTCAACTCTGCAAGAAAATGGATCTCGCGGACCAGAGTTGAGAGACTGGTCTGAATCAGGAGAGAAATCTGCACAGATCAGCTCTAAACAAATATGTGGCTGGATTTTGATGTGAGAGACAACAGGAAATGGACTTGTCCACTGGAGGAAGTGTTATTATGGATTATGGACTCCAGGAGCGACGGTTTGAAGTTAATGTCTTAATGATGGATTTGTTTGTTGCAAACATGCAGCTTTTTACTTCTCAAGATGTTTACTGATGGAGTGGAGTGGTGTGAATTATTGTGATGTTTTTATCGGCTGTTTGGGCTCACTTTCTGACGGCACCCATTCACTGCAGAGGATCAATTGGTCACCAAGTGATGGAATGACACATTTACACAAATCTGATCTTTGGGTGGACCAATTATTGGCGCTGATATTTAGCTTTTTTTTCTTTGTTATCAGTATTGGTCATTTTCAAAAGCCTTTTCAAGAGTCCTTGTTATTCTTAATTTTGACGTTAATTTTTATGTTTACACCAGACATGTATATTGGTTTAAAATATCAGTTATCGGTCTACTTGATCTGTAATAATCGGTATCACCGGAAAACACGTATCAGTAGACCTCACTTGATTAGAGACCTCACAGCTCCCCGCTCTTCACATCTTGTATGGATGCTTGTCACTTCAGACTTTTGTTCTGTTGCCCTGCGAAGTGGACATCACAGGATATTTAGTTACAGAGGTCTATTATGTCACACTTCACACTTGTGCTCTTGTGAGCAATGAACACTGCGTAGGGACCATGTCAATCAGAACACAGGTCATGCATGGGGCTCACTTCTAGAGAGCTGTTGATCTGGACTGGAGAACCGCTGGGCTAATCTGATCCTCCAATACATGTATGAATGGATCTTCTGTAGTCGGGGGAACTACTCCTGTGTGAGGATCTACACTGTAGTTACTCTGCTGGGACATGTGTGTGAACCGATCTGATGAATCATGCTCACATATTTCGAAGTGACTGAAATGAACAGATTGTTTTTATTACTGCTGTATGTTTGGTTTTTCCCTCTAACTCTATATCTCCGTCTTTGATTCACTAAATCACGTGTCGGGGTCCCGCGCTGCACCGCTCCAGCTGTCTGCTTCCCCTCGCGTTCAGTTTGAGCGTCAGATGGAGGGACTGTTTCCTCTGATCGTGGCACATCAGACCTCTGCCGCTCAGCACATGGATAAAATATGTCTGTACATATCGTTCCTGACAGTCCATAGATCAGAGGCAATGAGAAAGACAGACAGGTATGAAGAGTTTCCCACTCTTTCGGTGAGGTTAATGGACGCCTCATGAGACATCTGTCTGTTTTAAAACAGAAATTTGTGTGTGGCTGATATGTAAACATGGACACAATCAAACGAGGATTGTGTTTGTGGTCCTTTTTCAGGGTGGATGGTATATTTAGTGTGCTGTGAATGACAGACATACAGTGTGTTGAGCTGTGAAAGAGACGAACCAGGGCCAGTGTGAAAGAGTTCAGGCCAGTGCTGCATTTATAAACACCAGTTCAGCTGCTTGAGAGCGAACTGAGGAATCAAGCTGTTCACGAAACCTTTCTGAATGATTTCTGCATTGCTTATTTTGAGGCATTTATCTGTTTCTTCCCTCATACTTTAAACAATAATAATTCAAATGTGTTTTGCGTGTATATAATCAGATGTCGTTTTCTGATTCTCATTCTGTTTCCACACAATCTTCTATGTGAAAAAAACACAAACCACATTCAGAGGCTTCAATCAGCAAAGATCATTACCCTTTATGGACGGCCGCTCGCGTCTGAGCGATGGCTTCCTCTGACTCACCGCCAGATCAACCTAGCGTGCTAATGAAGAACATTTAGATGCTAGATGCTAATGGCTGAGGAAGGATAACCTTCTCTTGATCTGTTACCTCTGAAAAGATGAGAGGCCAATAATGATAAAGAAAGAGATATTGAAAGATAAGGATTGAAAATGAACAAAGATGAGTTCGATTAACAGCTTGATGGGAAATCAGTTTCATCCTGTGTCTCACTAATAACAAAATGCACAAAGCATGTCATACTAATGCAATGGATTTGGTGGGAATTTACTATGGTTTTTGGAAAACATGCCACATGAATATATGATCAGTCAAAATAATCAGGAAAAAAAGCTTAAGATCAATCGTATTCAAGTATTCCAATGCATTGTGTATTAATTTGCAGTAACATCCGGCTGACTGTACATTATCCCTCACGTATATAAGAAAAGTTTTTTTTTGTTTTGTTTTGTTTTTTTTTGTTTTTTTAAACCAAATAACCAGTGTTTTTACTCTGAAACGTGTAATTAACTAACAAACTACAGTGACACAAACCGTGAGACACTTAAACCATTGCACCCTTGATTGAGTGAATCCAAATGGATGAACACAAACTCCAGACACCTTCCTAATGACTTAAGTAAAAACTCAAACCCTGCAGTCTGTCCTCTGATTTATGTAATGACTTTCCTGTTTAATATCTCACCGCTGCTTCTGTCATGACTGAACGTTTCATATATTATGACCACTTTTTATGGAAAGTAATTGGTATTACACAGTAATCTCTCTCATAATTGCTTGCAATTTAGGCTTATTAGCCTACTATTATTAAGTGAAACCATTATAATAACACAAACTAGTAGAGAAATAAGTGTTTTAATTCAAATAAAGATAAAAAAAAAAAAGACTTTTGCAACAACAACCCAAAAAAGTTACCAAGCTGTACCTATATGTTCAATATTTTCATATGTTCAGTCTTTGTTGGACAATCCAATGTCTTTAACCTTATAAAGCAACTATGTCATATTTGTTTCACACATTTCCAAGTCTCTAAATGATCAACATGATCAAAACTTTGCTGTTACTCCATTGAGTAATGTTTTCTTATACAGTAGTCTTATACTGGTGCTTCACGTGTGTTTTGCTGTCACATCTTTCCTGATTTTTATCAAGCAAACATAAGAATAACTGAAGTCATGTAGCTTGGCTTTACTTGATTCTCCATGAATCATTTTGTAGAAAAAACAGTCTCAAATCTATTCATCAGTATCTTTTGAGGAACGTTTGTTTCCAGAAGCTTTACCTTCACTGTTCCTCAGTGGAGTAATGATCTTCACAAGCCTCAAAAACATCTCGCATCTTTTGAGGAATGTTTATTCGTTCATCTCTCAATCATCATTTGATTGTTGTTGTTTTTTTTTGTTGCTTAGTTTAAATCTCCGAATAAAATTGAGCTGATTTTTTCTTCCGTATTCTCACTATATCACATTAGATGAGCCATAAAAGCCTGATGGATCAAATATGGCACTTAATAAAAACACCCGTGCAAACTTAGATATTTTGTTGACAGAAAATATAACAATTTCCAAAAATAACATTTATCTGACTATTATTGCATGTCATAAATCCCATGCGTTACACAAGATAAAACCAAACAGAAACTGTAAGCCAAAATACCAAACGAAGCTATTTATAAGCTTGAGAGAAACATGAGCATTACATATGGAAGTTAGCTTAGTGACCAGATCTTTGAAGAGTTCCTGTAACGAGCACAATACAAAGGCGAATCCAAAGCGAACCGATCTGAACTCTGGAGTCAGACTGAACCCGTGTGATGTTTGCTGAGGGAATCTTCAGGGAGTCTGTGGGCAGACACGAGATACGTCTGACCTGTAGACCGCAAACCAGAAAGCACACAGCGATCTTCTCACACTAATTGAAATGGGACAGATCCTCGCTCTAGAACGACTCTGCGGGCCTACGGCCTTTCACGAGCGGCCGGATTTCCCACACTCGGTGTTGACGTTACAGGAACCCGTGTTAGCGTGAGAGATCAGATGCTAGCGTTAGCTTTGAAGTCTCCACGCCAGCTGGCAGAAGATGCTGTTGGTCTGTGGAAACTAGCAGAAAATTGCCTGCTGAGAGATTGAAAGTTCACGGAGGAAACATTACCTTTTCATTACTCAGAGCGTTGTGAGGTTGCCATGATCGTCAGACTGATTTCCGCCTGATACAGAGAGCAGATCGCTGCAGAAAAAGTACAATCCTCCGTTGATTCATACGAGTGTCGTCCGTGTTTTTCTCACAGCCGTAATTCGCCAGTGCTGATCAATAAGTCCATCGCAGGATCTTGAAAAATGATCGTTGTCACAGTATAATATCAGAACGTCGCTATCAGAAGAAGCATCAATATCCCGCTGTTATTTACGAATCTACCGGTGATTATTCATCGATATGGTTAGCAAGCGTCAGCACGTTCCTTCGTAAATCAACTTACTCTGGGTCGGATGAACATTTTATTTACATCATGGATAGTTTGAGTCATTTTATGTCATAATATGTCATTTTAGTCAAAGTAAATCACAGTTTACTTCACAATACCCATGTGGCAATGGCTATTTTGGCCATATCTTAGGATAAACCATTAGTATTATTATTATTATTATTATTATTATTATTATATACTGTGTATATATATATATATATATATATATATATATATATATATTTGTAATTATAGGTTTAGTATTTTTGTTGTAGTTGTATCATTTTTATTATGATAAATATTATTATTAAATAATTACATTTTATTATTATTATTATTATTATTATTATTATTATTATTTTCTTTTTTGAGTAGAAACCATAATTAGCAATTACAGCACTATAAAAATGCACTGTAAATGTAACATTACTGTGACTTTTTTTTTTTTTTTTTTTTATGGTAGTGTGGCACCAATAGTATTGCAAACATACTGTTATTACCATCATACAGCCCTGCTCTGCATTACCTGGATGTTTGTAGTCATTATGTTCACCTTCCTGTTATAAATTAGTGTCTGATGCCTGACGTTTTGAGGATGCAGATACGCACACTTTACTGTCTTGACTTTATTTTGTGGCGAGTGTTTAATTGACTGGCGCTACACCAGTCTTCCTGTATCGGAGCGCTTCATTGAGGAGCGTGTTTCTGCCGTGCGCTTTCACAGCCGATAAATCAACAGGAGCTGGATAATGTGGCTGAAGGAGCTGCTCGGCCTCCTCTCTCGCTCCTCCATCTCCTGGGAGGGGCCGTAATCCTCTTAAAACACTCTTAAGCAGCCATTTGTCATCCGGCGTGTTACTGCCACGTCCCGAGGCCCTGAGAGAGGAGCAGCAGCATCTGCGGTGCTGCTCGTTCAGTGAAGACTGTAGTGCACACTACACGACACAAGCCTGTCATCTTGCCATATTTACATCTGTGACAAGTTTGTGATGAAAAGCCTCCAGACTGCAGCTCATGTCTGTCAATTGTGTGATGAGCTGTACTGCATTATCTTCTATTTAGGTATTGTTTTTTCAGTGAAACGTGAAAAAAATCCAAAATAAAAATATAATATAAAATATTATTTTTTATATATATATATTCAACGCACACAGGAGGAAGTAGTAGTTTAAGTGTTTGGTTCTTTTATTTATGATTTTGGCTCACATTTAACAAAAACCCACCAATTCATTATCTCAACAAATTAGAATACTTCATGAGACCAATAAAAAAAAAAAAACCCTTTTTTGTGAACTCTTGGCCTTCTGGAAAGTATGTTCATTTACTGTATATGTACTCAATACTTGGTAAGGGCTCATTTTGCTTTAATTACTGCCTGAATTCGGCGTGGCATGGAGGTGATCAGTCTGTGGCACTGCTGAGGTGATATGGAAGCCCAGGTTTCTTTGACAGTGGCCTTCAGCTCATCAGCATTTTTTTGTCTCTTGTTTCTCATTTTCTTCTTGACAATACCCCAAAGATTCTCTATGGGTTTCAGGTCTGGTGAGTTTGATGGCCAGTCAAGCACACCAACACCATGGTCATTTAACCAACTTTTGGTGCATTTGGCAGTGTTGGCAGATCAGCAGTCTTCCCCATGATTGTTTAGTCTAGTGAACCAAACTGAGAGACCATTTTGAAGGCTCAGGAAACCTCTGCAGGTGTTTTGAGTTGATTAGCTGATTAGCATGTCACCATATTCTAATTTGTTGAATTAGTGAATTGGTGGGTTTTTGTTAAATTTTGTTAAGACTTAAACTACTTCAGTCTGTGTGCATTGAATTTATTTAATACACAAGTTCCACATATATGTATATATATAATATGTGTGTGTGTGTGTGTGTGTGTTTATATATATATATATATATATATAACAAAAACAAAAACTTTTATTCAACTTTTATTTCAGTCTTTATTTAAAGACTTTTTTTTTTTCCCTGAAACTTTGATGTAGAATAGTTTAAAAGACTGTGATTATAAACACAACAAGCCTGTGAAAGTGACTAGTGAGTACATGAGTTTACCTTTTTGTCATGATGATGTTTAATTTCCCAGGCATCCTCTGTAGTCTAGACACGCATTATGAACAGCCTAGCTTTAAACAAATCACAAGGCTGTATTACTGGATTGCTTTATGTTGTAGAATGAAATGTGAATATATCATGAGTTCGTGTTAACCACTGACCTTGTTATAGGAAATTTAACCAAAAACCCATTGAAAAAAATCAGCATCAACTCCAGTAGGTAAAAATGCTTGTTTCTGGGGTTTGGGCTTCAAAATACATCATCCCTGCAGTAAATGAGTAAATGATGCCATAGATTTCATTTTTGGCTGAGCTGTCCCTTTAAATATGCAGACCTTCCATCTCACGGTGTGCGGTTTGCCTAAGGTGTTTTCAATCCGTGCTGCTCATTTAGTGTTTTCTTCACTAATCAGGCCACATTTCCTGCACGGGCATTCGCACTGACTGTGGGAAACGCCGGGGTCTCAAACACGGATCAGAGATTTCCGCGTCCGCGACGGCAAACACCAGGCCGTTTCATGTTCTCTGCTGTGTTTGGGCGTCTCGAATGACTCAGCCGAGTGCGGTTAACCGAAGGCGTCGCCCGGTCCGGTGCGGCCCAGCAGAGTTTGCCGGAAACCCACAACGTCTCAAAGGCACGAGAGGCCACCGGCGCTCGTGCTAATGACCGTTCTTTGACTGAATGGAAGCGCACAATGAGAGAATAAACAATAGGAGCCCAGGGGCACGTGAGCGTCTCTGCCAGTGCTTCTTTGATGGTACAGTTGGGCTGATTGGAACGCTCTCGCCGGCTTTTGCCAGATTTCAATAGTGTCAACAATGCAGCTCTCGGGCAACACAAACAGGCAGCGCTGCAGATAAGATGCGGTAATCAGAGCAGCACAGCCAGCGTGTAACGCGATTTAACTCAATTTATATGTAAATGAAATATTTTGATTATAATGAGCTTACTGTGTCAAGTTGTATGAAATGGAGTTTGTTTGTCTTCCTGTGCAAGAAGCACGAGCAAATGTATTGCCTGAATCTCTCTCGCTATCTCTCTCCTCTACAGACCGGCTTCCCAAACTTGGCTGGTCGAAAATAAATGGGAGTCGAGCGCAGTAAAATTGCCTGGAACAGAGGGCGGAAACACGCTGCTATCGCTCGGCCTGCATGTTTTTAATTGACTCGCGGCGAGATCTCGGTGTCTGCCGTTCGCGGTCGGTGCCACACGCCGCGTCATTAGTGCTCGAGCTGTCAGATTTGTTTGAAGCGCAGAAATAATTCGGTTTTATTTCTCTCGCTCTTGACGTTCGCACGCGAGCAGAAACGCTCTTGGCGGGATACAAACTGAGCCTGAACCCTTTCAAAAATGAAGGCATTTTTCATTTATTTTTCAACAAATGCTGCTTAACCCGACGATGCCGGGAGGTCACGCTAAATATCACACTGGCCTAATTTAGTTTCCATTCCTAGTTTTTGCACAAAAATGAGATAGAAAAACAGTCTGATAATTTGTGTGTGTGATTGTTCTAACAAAAGCCATTAACACCAATTATTTGATGAAAAAAAAAAAAAAAAAAAAACAGAAATAGTTTATCTATGTAGATGAGTTTGTTTCTGGAGAAATGTATTCCATCACTATCTCATCAATGGATCCTCTAGAGTGAATGGGTGCCGTCAGAATGAGAGTCCAAACACCTGATAAAAACTTCACAATAATCCACAAGTAATCCACACCATTCCAGTCCATCAGTTAACATCTTGAGAGGACATTTTTAACTAAAATACAAGTCCATAATCCATAACAACACTTCCTCCAGTGAAAAAGTGGTCTGGTCTGAATTAGGAGAGAAATCTGCACAGATCAAGAACCATTTACAAGCCAAAACAGCTCTAAACAATTATGTGACTTTTTTGATTTTGATGTGAGAGACAACAGGAGATGGACTTTTTCACTGGAGGACATGTTACTGTAGATTATGGACTCACATTTTAGTTAAAAATGTCTTAATGTAGGATTGTTTCAGCTTTTGTCTTCTCAAGATGTTCACTGATGGACTGGAGTGGTGTGGATTACTTGTCGATTATTGTGATGTTTTTTATCAGCTGTTTGGACTCTCATTCTGACGGCACCCATTCACTGCAGAGGATTGTGAGCACATTTTCAGCAGTTAGTAGTACCACATAGTAGTAGAATCATCATGTACCTCATTTTTGGACAGTGACATCCTTTTGCTATGTCGTTTATGAAATGTGTGAAATAAATGAGTGGCTGAGTGTAGCTAAAGCAGTATTGTGGTGCTCGGTTTTAATTGCTGCTTTGCAGGCGCCGAATATCCGCATATGCATCATTGTGCTGCAAACTAATGGCGTGTGACGTTAGCGCTGAGTCAGCGCTTCACAGCATGTTAGAATCACAATAGCGAGAGGACACGAGAGGGAATGGCCTTTTGCCGAGCATGAAATGAAAATCGAGTTGTGAGAGCTGGTTGACACGCTCTTTTCATCCATTTCCGAAACAGGGAAAGCAGCACAGGGCAACTGAAAGCAGCGCGGCTATTCTCACGGGAGACTGACGAATGCTTTGCACCCGCCTCGGGAGAAAAGTTTGCAAGTTCATTCACTGCTGGCAAACATGACATGACCAGCAATCCTGCTTCGCTTCACCCGCAGACTCTTTTCAAAAACCTAGGCAATATAAAGAAATGATTACACAATAACAACAAATTTGTCATTTATTCATAACACATTAGGACCCAAATTTATTGCTTTTGAGTGTAATATCATATTGATATAATGCTATTTGGAAACATATTTGTCATGTGTTATCAGTTCACTGCAGGCAAACATCACATGACCATTGAACACTGTTTTTTTCTTGAAATGAAATTTTCTACTGCACTGAGCCTAAATTTTCCACTTCAGCAGCACATTACAGTTTTGTTTCTATCTATACTCTCAAGGATTTTAGAGGGGCTTGTTCAATTTTGCCTGATTTTATACATTTTATTCCTAAAAAAGAAAAGGGGGGGGGGGTTCTTTGTTTGTTTGTTTGCTCTAGTTTGCTGTATTAGTCCCTGCTATTGTAGTATCTCTCATTTTCTCTAGCTAGTTGAATGTCCTGCTCAATTACCACTGATCACTGGTATAAACAGTATGTAGTTGAGCAGGTGTGTCATATCTGTTAGTGAATTGTGCATTTGAGCATGACTGGAACATTATCTTAACCAAACAGCATCCATTGACAATCAACATTGAGTGTATAAAACAAACTAGCAAGACATTCAGCTCAACCCAAAGATTCTGCATTGAACTGCAAGAAGACAAAGCACTCTAAGACCAGTGTTGAAGAAAAAGCAGTTTTTTTTACCATTGAAAAAGACGCTAATCAAGGTCATTTTGATGAATACATTGAGCCAGCCAATGTGCCAGTTAATGATGCAGATAATGGCGTATAAATGACCCCGTCCCAGAGAATCATTGGGACAGCCGTCCAGTCTCTCCATCCGCTCTCAGTCCAGACCAGAGAAACCAGATTCTCAGCTGGCAGACGTGTTGATCTGACAATGAAATCCTCATGCATCAATTACAACAGCTAATAATCAATTCTAATTAATATAATAATAATAATAATAACAATAATACATTTATTTTTTTTATCCAGTCAGTAATTGAGCTTGTGATTGTGAAATGTCATGTGCTGTCTTTGTCAGTATCCCACAGCTGTATTTGAAAAAAAAATAAAAAATTGATCAGTTGTCACTGATTGGCTGCTTGCAGACCCAAAATATGCATCCCATCCTGATCTGATTTGATCCTTTTTTAGTCTAAGTGAGCTGGATGCTTCTCACCATTTTCAACCCAAACGCACTGTTGGTCAATTTGGATAAACACTTCCAGCAAATGCACAGATGCATAGATCTCTCCTCCATATTAACTCACATAGAGGCATCACTCATGTCTGAAACACGAAAATGTTGGGAAGGTTTGTTAGCTGTTAACAACAAGAAGGTTGTTAACTTTGTGAAGGCAAAATCATGACTCAATTTAATGGTGACTTTGACAGAATGTTTTTCACATTTATTTCTTTATATAGTGTTTTATAACAGGTTCTTTCAAAGCAGCTTGACATTGATAAACAAAAAAACAACAGTGTTAAAGGGATAGTTCACGCAAAGATGTAAATTATGTCATCATTTACTCTCCTCGTGTCGTTCCACACCTGTATGTTCTTTTGTGTTCTTTTGACACGAGGATTCTCTTTTGTGTTCTTCTGTTGAACACAAAAGGGAATATTTTGAAGAATGTTGGTAACCAAACAGTTTTCTATAGCCATTGACATCCACATATTTATTTATTCATTCATTTATTTATTTATTTATACTATTGAAGTCAATGGCTACCACCAACTTCCTTTTGTGTTCAACAGAGGAAAGAAACTCATACGGGCTTGGAACAACTTGAGGGTGTGTAATGATGACAAAATATTCATTTTTAGGTCAACTTCTCTTTATTGTTGTAAAATGTAATAATTATTGGATGTTCTAACATTTTTATAAATGTTACTTGTTTCAGAACGTATAGAGAGCATTCAAAAGTAACATTCTCATAATGTTTGAAAATGATACAATGGAACGTTCCCTGAAAGTGTCCCTATTATGGATTATAAAAGGTTCATATTTTGGTTTTGGGAGTCCCCAACAAGAAGCTGACATGCATGCAAGGTCAAAAAACACTTTTGTTGTCTTATAATATGCATTTACTTTTTACCTTATTTGCTCAACGACTCCCAAATGGTTCATGAAAACGAATCATTGTCCAAACCACTCCTTTGCGCGACACTAATCTGCGGTGATTGGTCCGATGACCCAGTCTTTTGTGATTGGTTTAACGTTACTGTGTGCAGCGAATTTCAAACACGGAACGAATGATTATAATGGGTTCTACTGTATTTTGTCGCACTGCGCCGCTTGCGTCTGGTGTAGACATGGTGAGAGACCTACGAGTTGCGCGGAGCGAACACAACACACACACAACTAAATACGTATTTTGCATGATACAGAGTAACGTTGAGGGCAACACGTTTTAAAGGATTACTCCACATTCAGAATAAAAATGCCCTGACAATTTACTCATCCCCATGTCATCCAAGATGTTACATGACATAATGTTACACAACATAACACACAACTACGTATTTTGAACGATCGCTAGAAAATACAACCATCAAATATTAATCACACTTACAGGTAGAGGTTCAGAGGAGCAAGCCGGTCCAAATAAACTGGTCACTGATCCATCTTTTAAGAGCAAGCCTTTGGTGAATCCCGCATTGTACTTAGGATACAGCGTCTTCTCAACATGACGTAAACCACATGGAAATTTTACTGTTTGTGGGCGGGCAAGTTATTTGCATCGTAGAACGTGGGCGGGCATTATGCAGATGTGTTACTTTGTGACGTATGGCTGTAACAGAAAAAGATTCAAATTCCTGACGACTCGTTCAGGCGATTGTGAACCGACTCGTTTTTTTTTTTTTTTTTGATAGACAATAACTTTATTTATCGTGCACTGTCGGCTTCACAACTTTGCAGATAGTTTATGTTCACATACAGCTACATGAAACACTGCATGAAAGGTCATATTTGAAAAGGCACTTTAACTTTCACATAACCAAGAAAAAAAAAATTTAAAGCTGGATGTTTTGAACATTTAAAAAACATTCAGAAATCACATTTATTCATTCATGATGGGAACAGTAGTAAAATGTTCACAGAACCTAATTTTGCTAGCTGGGATGGATAATATAGTCATTATTCAGTTCAGTTTAGTTCAGTGTTGTTTCAGTTCAGTTCAATAACAGTAGAAGCTCATCAATTCTGAAAAATTTTTAAGTATCTCATAGTGTCTTAATCCAGTTCAGATCAAATTTTGTTCTCATTCGATAGTGTTAATGCAGTTAAACTGATAATATTACTGAATATGAACTGTCTTTTAAACAGTACATTAAAGGTACATTCCACCTGTCTGAAATAATAATTTTACATAAAAAAATGGAACTGAATGAAATCACAGCCAATTTATGGTTTCATAATCAAATCACTGTCAGAGACGACAGAGGTGTGAGTGGATGTGTGTTCATCTCTGACGGACCCACAAACACGGCCGTTTCGAATGCAAAGGCGCATCCATCTCTCACGCGGCTGACGTGAGCACATTAGCGCTGAAGAAGCGCCGCTCGCCGCTGTGGGCTGGGGCTGTTTTATGAGCTCTGTTGTTCGTGTGACTTTTCTCACGCTGGTTCAGATCCGTCCTGACCGCCGGCAGGAACCCCCACCCCAGTAGATTTATGACTGCTCCATTCCTCTCCACGTACAGATGGAGAAACTCATCGCGCCCGCTTCAGCTCCGCTCACAGGCCAGCCATTCATCAAAACTGGCGTGCGGAAAATACGTTTTACGAGGATGGAGCATATCAGTATTGGTTCTTTTAATTGCGGCATTGCACTAGTACAAGGCGACGGTCTTTTGAATGGCCGACATGGTGGACTCGCAGTTTGCACAAGGGGTTCCGCTTTTATCAGAGGTTTATGCAACAATAAGGCTTTTCTGTACTGTGATTTAATATATTTAGTCTCATAATTGATGCTGAGGTTTAGGCAGTATGATGTAATGTTATATTATGCTAAAGATGAAGTCACATTATGCAATAAAGATATTTACCATTATCTGAAAGCAGCTTTCCGTTGGTCAACAGTGGTTCAAAATACTGAACCATTGTTTTGGCCAACAATGCAATTTATAAATTGTATTTGAAATACATGAGACAACAGTTTAGCCAAGACTCTTGGCTTAATATAAGTCAGTGTGGTTTATCATGCAATAAATGTGACATTGTTGGAGCCCAAAAATTATAATTATTATTAGGCCAAAATATAAGATTTATGCATTTGCTTATAACATTTCCATCCATTTGGATACACTGTTTTAAAATGAGCTACAAAATGTAATATACTGTTTTCATCTAATGCATCTACAATAGAAATTCCACTGGTAACGTTTTAGAAAATTCCAATCTGGAAGTGCAGGAACATCCTGAAACATTTCACTCGATGAACACAGTGGAACAGATTAAAATGGATCTCACTGTGTGTTTGTCTGAACAGACAACCTTCAGCAAAACTGGCTACAAATTCAGCATGTCCCATTAAAATCATGTACCATTTGATTATGAATAACATCAGCTTGCAAGGCCACATTTGTACTGTGCCGGAATGTGTCAGAGTGACTGTGTAACACAGATAAATTCAGCTCATTCAGTCTGACCCCGGGGCCGCAGTAACTGGGGATTGTGGGTTGCCAGATCCTCCGCTGCAGATCCACACTCTCTGAATGGACACAGTCTTTATGTGAAACATGTTGACACCAGACACATTTGATTCCATCAAATTACAAAGGCAACAAATGTTATCTAATAATAACAAAATATTTTATATATATATATATATATATATATAAGTTTTTTTTGTTTGTTTGTTTGTTTGTTTTTTACTTTTTCAATCTTTGGTTAGCATAATCAAATCTTGCCACTCAGATCTAAAAGTGTCTTTACTCCACCCTTCTTTAATCTAATTCTTGCAAATTTCCACTTATCAGCTTAATCTGGTGTCATTAAAATAAAAATTTCCAATTTTTCCAACACTATTAATTATTTGATTAATTTTCAATCAGTGACAAACAGAATTAGCCTGTGATTCAATAAAAGCACGACACTCATTTGCTGGTTTAGTTTTATATATATTGTTTTGCGCATCTCAGCTAACCAAGAATACGTTCTAAGAATGTTGTACTAAAGTTCCTGTTAAGTTGTGATCTCAGAACATTCGGAATGCGCCGTTTTTTTCATTGTTTTTGAAACATTTCTCTTGGTTATACAAACAGAATGTTCCATTTATGGATTTTAGAGAAGGTAAAATGGGGATGTTACATTTAAATGTTCTGAAATAAATAGTAACTAAAATGATGCATCAACATTTTTCATGCTGATGTTTTAAGAGCACATAACTTTGCTTTGATAACTTTGAGTTCTAGTTTCATTTCTTGTATTTCGTGAAAATGTGCTGTTGTTTTATTACTATGTTTAAATATACTTGCCACCACTACCCAATAGCTTCATGTGGTTATCTGAACAACTTCGTCTTTTGCATGGTGGATGACCTGTCATGTTGAGAGAAATTTCATCAGTTGTCCTTTCATAAACTAGTACTGCAGGACAGATGATGTTTTGGGTTGTAAGTTCGAGACTGTCTTATCTCCATACCTTCAGCACATTTGGCCCGAACGTGCCCCGGGTTGCCAGACCGGCATTGGCAGAATCAACGGCTCGCTTAGGGTTGCCAGGTCAGTCTCAGAGTGCTGGTTCTGAGGTCTGGAGAGGTTTCACACAGTCGGTCCAAATGGACCTGTGCGACTACAGACTGAATATGCTGAGGGAGGCAGTGCCAAGTCTGGCTGGCAGACGGCAAAAGGAGTACAGCTGTGGAGAGATTACATTTACTTTGAAACAATGTTCGCTTGCAGCTAGAATCCACGTCACAGAAAACACCCGTACGTGCGAGACATCTGCTAATCGTGCTCCTGCTATAGGTATTAAGCTGGGTATTAACAAATTTAAATTCAGAAAACCACTGTAGAGATGAATGTTTGAAGTTCAATGAAACATTGTTGCTGCTTCTACAAATGGGATGTGACTAATGCGCTACGTTACACATTAGGCCTACATTTAAGTGAAATGTACTGATCTTTTTTTATTATTATTATTACTAAAGTGTTATGATAAATATTATATATATATATATATAACATTGTTCTGAACATATTCTTTTGTGTTTGAGAGTACAAAGAAAGTCACATGAGTTTAAACAGCTCATCTATTAAAGGAGAAGTCTACTTCCAGAACAACAATTTACATATAATGTACTCACCCCCTTGTCATCCAAGATGTTCATGTCTTTCTTTCTTCAGTCGTAAAGAAACTGTTTTTTGAGGAAAACATTTCAGGATTTTTCTCCATATAATGGACTGATATGGTGCCCCGATTTTGAACTTCCAAAATGCAGTTTAAATGCAACTTCAAACGATCACAAATGCAGTTGTAAACGATCCCACCCAAAGAAGAAGGGTTTTATCTAGCGAAACGATCGGTTATTTTCATTTTAAAAAATACAATTTATATACTTTTTAATGTCAAATGCTCATCTTGTCTTTCTCTCCATGAACTCTGTGTATTCTGACTCAAGACAGTTAATATATGTCAAAAAACTCCAATCGTATTTTCTCCCTCAACTTCAAAAATCATTTCAAAATCATCCTACATCACTGCAGAAGTACCAACCCAGTCTTTGCAAAGTGAACATGCAAAGAAGATCAAACACCCTTAACAAAAAAAGGTAAAACAGCGATATAGGACGATTTTGAAGCTGAGGGAGAACATGAGATGGGAGTTAACGACACACACTAACTGACATGAACCGGAAAAAAGACAAGACGAGCGTTTGACATTAAAAAGTATTTAAACGGTATTTTTTTTAATGAAAATAACCAATTGTTTCGCTAGATAAGACCCTTCTTCCTTGACTGGGATTGTTTACAACCGCATTTGTGATCGTTTGAAGCTGCATTTTGGAAGTTCAAAATCGGGGCACCATATCAGTCCATTATATGGAGAAAAATCCTGAAATGTTTTCCTCAAAAAACATAAATTCTTTACGACTGAAGAAAGACAGACATGAACATCTTGGATGACAAGAGGGTGAGTACATTATACAGTATGTGAATCTTTGTTTTGGAAGTGGACTTCTCCTTTAACTATAAAACATTCTTTAGCATTAATCAGTCACTAGACACTTTGCTCCACTTGGTTCTTTTTTTAAATATTGTGTTATTTCTAATAAGAACATTTACCTAATACACTAGAGGTGTGTATGTGTATGTATGTGCCTCCCGCGGCATATAGAAACATATAACATCTACACATGAATGATCGCTCACTGGAGGAAAATCGAGTGCCCCGCGGACTGTGAGTGTGTGTGTGTGCTTTTGGTCAATACAATCTTCTGAGGGTCTGTTTTAGTCCACTGTCTGTTCCTAATAGCCCCTCGACCTGCTGACATATTGATTTCTCTCTGGTGTAAATTGACAGAAGTTCATAGTTTTCTCTGGCGTGTGTGTTTGGAGTAAGTGGGGCAGAATGAACCACAGACCGTGTAAAAATCCCCTCCGGGTAAAAATTCATTATGAATGTCATAGGTTGCCACAACAAGCGATCCCATTGGATGAATCAGACTTGTGCTGCGAGGTCATTGGATCAGCTTTGATGGAATGTTTCAGGTTCAAACCAAATATGTTCTTTCAAAACTTGCCATCAGTTATGAACATTAAGGATCTAATGTGCCACAGGTAAATGTTTGTGAGTGTGTGAAAGAGTAAATCAGTTAGGGTTAGGGTTAGGTAAAATCTCTGTGAAATCTCTTAACAACATCCCACCTGTTAGGTTTAAAGTCCGATCACATCAAGAACAATAAATATAAAGGTAACTGTAAAGTTGCATTCACAGTTCATGGGTATAAAAAGCTCTATTGTCTATCGTCAGTATCACAGCGAAGCTACTTTCAAACCAAGCAGATTTGTGTTGGTCAATGCAGCAAATCTATGTGACTGACTTTATCATGAGCGAAATCTGTACTGGGAACTTCTTCACCCTCATGCCAAACTCAAAGTCACACAGATTTCTATTGAAATGACTGTATTTCGGCAGCATAATGTAACTGAGTAGCAGTAAATGTGACCGTAGCCTTAGCAATAACTATATTAGCATCCACACCAACTGACAATAATGCTCTGTTTATTATAAAGTGAGTGTTTGAGCTCTACTTTGTTACTGAAGAATGAAACAGTTCTTTA
Organism: Labeo rohita; assembly: GCF_022985175.1. Classification (NCBI taxonomy): domain Eukaryota; kingdom Metazoa; phylum Chordata; class Actinopteri; order Cypriniformes; family Cyprinidae; genus Labeo; species Labeo rohita. The sequence goes on along the minus strand of NC_066875.1, from coordinate 604,954 downwards.
AAGGTGAATCCAACAATATTGTTTCTGTGGTGTGGTGTGGTCTGTCCTATTCTCACAGAATTAGAATGATTATTTAAACGTTACACTAGAGCTGGATGATTAACCATTAAAAGATTGTTTCAAGTCTCGATTCAAACACCCATGTGATCCTATTTTTAAATTGCAACAATCCACCTGTGTCTATTAAACCTTTGAAAAAATCTTTGCAAAGTGACTGTTAAAAATGTATTTGTCATTGAATGTATCATTAATTCAAAAGATTTGTTTAAAAACACTGATTCATCCAGTAATGAAGCAAGTATTTATGAGTGAGTCATTGAATCATTTATTCACACCACTTTTTCATAATTTTATTAAAAAAAATTGGTGTATATATATATATATAATGTATGTATAGCAAAAGCCTTTAAATCCATATCACGTATTTCTTTAAAATGAGCATTTCTTTCTGGCTACTTTGTATAGGTTTCTATGTAAGTACTGGTACTTCTGATTGGGCTGAGGCTGGAATTTAGTGGGTTTGAAGTAAAAGTATTTGATGGACTAAAGTATTTGGTTGAGCATTCACTCAGTATCATTATCTCATTTTTGACCGAGATGTCTTTTAGCTGGTTTTGCATCTGAACTCTTCATATATATAGAAACACTATTTTGTTTAGTTCAGAATCGTGGGAGAACCAATTTATCCAGAATTGTGCAGTTCTACATTACACCCTGAATAAAATTTGGTGTAGGATTTACTTTGAAACGATTTTCATTCAGAAATTGCTAGTAAATTTCATAAATAATAACAAATTAACTAGGGGTCGACCGATTATTGGCACTGGTATTAAGCATTTTTATGGTTAACAGTACTGTCATTTTCAAAAATAACATAAAATAATATAAAACCATTTAAAAAGAGTTTTTGTCAGAGTCCTTGTTATTCTTAATGTTGACATTAATTTTCATTTTTACACCAGACATATATTGTCTCAAAATATCGGTTATCGGTCTACTTGATCTGTAATATCGGATCCCTGCAATTAACACATCAAAAGGATATTTGCCGATGTGTCTCCTGAGAAAAGACCCCAATCATCATGAGTTTCTTCTAGACTTTCGGAAGCAATCTCAACAGTCTCTCCATCTATGCTCACATTTGCCAGGATACCTGACAAGTCTGACATCTCAGATTTCAATAGGAAGTTAAATACTTCTCACCAGATTCTTCCAGTTATCCATTGGGTCACATCTGGGTCACATTTTATGGTTAAATGAGGTGTGTTCTGAATTTTCCACACTGGGAATGTCTGTTGATGCTGTGGGCTTGAGACTATCTACACCAGACCTGTCAAGGCTAACACTGCAGTGAAATCTCTTTAATGATAAATGTTTCCAAATACGCTTGTCCTTTAGTCAGAGTATGTCAGATATCGAACAGAGCATCGGTCTACTATTTGGACTAGTTTGGCGTGATGCTTCCACTAAATCATGGGTTTGTTTGAGATTTTAGTGTATTATTATGCTGGTTTTGGCATATTGCTGTACACGGTGCTCTGGGTGGATGGGGCAAGTGTTGTGGCCCAGCTGGTCCAGTCACCAAGTACAATCATGTGGCCTTTGATGCACTAACCACATTCATTATTTTTGCAGATCTGCCAACAGTTGACTCATCTGTGGTTACTTGTTTTGTAGGAAAAAGCACCAAGATGATTCTTCCATGAATATAACTGAGAACTCTAGGTCTCTAAAATGTGTATCAGGATGAGCAGATGTGCTTCCTCAGCTGAATTGCTTGGCAAAGTGTGAACTGGTCAGAGCGGCCAGTTGCATGAGGCATTTTCAGGTTTGGGTTCTCGATGCGCCACCATTTGAGCTTCAGAATCAGATTTTGAGGCTGTTGAATCGCTGCCTGCAAACGAAGTTGAGGTTTGAGCCAAACAGCAAACAAGAACCCCCATCTCAGTCCCGCCTCACCGTCCCGGTCTGTCTGTCTGTCTGTTTCTCAGGTGAGGTCGGTTAGGGTTGTCTGGGTCGTCGAGGTCCGGTGCCGCTGTCTCTCTCTCTCCTGTCTTCCGCCCCTCCCTCCATCCCAAGAGTGACACAACAAGTTAGTGGTGTAATAAATCACAGTGCGGCTGGCCGCTCTCATCTTTGATATAATTAATAGGTGCTAAGAGAACGTAACAGCCTGTAATTTGCAGATGCCATTTTGAGGAGGCTGTCAGAAAGCTTCTCCTCCGCCTCGCTGTTTTATTTTTGAGGAAAAAGAGCAGAGCCGTGTTAAAATTGTCAAAGTTTTGACAAATTTCATTATTTTTCCATGTAGACAAATCTGCAAATAAAGAGCATTTGGAGACAAATTTAAAAGAAGATTTGTATGATTTCTAAAGAAAACATGCTTGTTGCCAAAGTGTCTTTTCCGGTGTGGTTGTATGTTGCGATGGCTCAGTAGTTTTTAACACATTGCTTTGCACTAGAGCGGGAGTCTAGTCCTGCTCTACTTTCCCTTAGAGTTTTGCTTCAGCACACCTGCATGGAAGTTTCTAGTGATCCTCAAGACCTTGATTTGATTCAGGTGTGTTTATATGGGCTGGACTGGACATCCACATGCTGGTCTTGGAAGTCGCAGTTTTCCAGTCGAGCATTGCACTAGGGAATGCAAGAACTGATCAGATACCTTGAATGCAATGTGAGTTGCTTTGGATGAAAGCATCTGCCAAATATATAAATGCAAATGCAGTGCATTGTTATGCAATTCCAAGGCTGTAGTGTGTGGCTGCTAGTTTCTTCTGAATCGCCGTTAGTGCATTGCTTCACAGTTGCTAAGATGTTCTTAAGGTTTTTGGGGATGTTGTTATGCAGTTGCTGGGGTTTGTGGGTTGTTACTAAGCTGTTTAGCATGATGCTATGTGATTGCTATGGTATTGTGGGTGTTTTTAATGTGTTGTCATGCAATTGCTAGGGCAAAGTTTTATAAGTACTTTTAAATGCGTTGCTATGTAGTTACTAATGCAAAAGTGCATTGGTGGGGGGGGGGGGGTGTATTGAAGGTCCACTCCTAAATCTAACCCTCGGTGTGCCGTAAACTGATACAATTGAGATTGTAACAATTAAAACAGCAATTCAAAATGAAGTAAAACAGTTGTTGCAATTGTTGTGGTTGGTTGCCATGTTGTTGCTTTTGTTTTTTGTTTGTTTGTTTGGCATTGTAAAGGTCTTTGGTGGTTGCTTTGGTGTTGCTACACAATTGCTAGGATGTTGTAGGTGGTTGCTAAGGTACTGCTATACAGTTGCCTAGGGTGTTCTGGATGGTTGCTAAGGTCTTGCGCATATGCACACGTGTTTCACATTATAAAATTAGATGATATGCTCTCTTGTTGAAGAAATGTTAAAGTAATGAATAATTTCCTTGCGTTGTTTTTTGCTTGATCTGTTCTGTTCCTCTGTCTGCTGATGTTTTTCTGTCATTTATGTGGTTTTGGATCCCGGGTCAGTAGTGATCGCTGTCATTTTTCATACGTTTATTCAATTTCAGAAATCCCTCTTTAGCAGGATGACAGTATTGCTCTGTTTTTCCAGTCATTTCCAGTCTGTGGCATTTCTCGAAGCCAGAACCACACTGGAGTCATTGATTCCTCAGGAGCATCTGCTTGTGTTTCCAAACGCTCGTCTGGTTTAGAGTCGGAGGAGTGAGTTTGGGAGTGGGTGGGGCTTAAAGATGATTGGATGATGTGATATCACTCTATGAGAAGGCTGAGCTGATGAATATTAATGAGCTCATGCTGATGTTCCACAGTGATTTGACACTGAGGGTTAAAATGATCATCGAATATTACATAGCAGAGCTCATCTGTAATACCTGTACGTGGAAATCTAGATTTAATCTGCTCCATCTCTGTAAAGCACAGATTCAGTTTCAGTGTGGACAGAATGAGACTTTTTCACAGTTTAGCATCAATAATTGCTCTTTTTGGATTTTGAGTTCTGAAAGATGGAACGATGAAGGAAATCAGATTGCTGATGATATGAGGTGTTTATGAGCTCCTCCTGTCTGACAGCTCGCTAACTGGAACTTCACACCAGAAGTCAAAACTTTCCGACTCCTCCATGCCGAGCGTCTATTTCTGGCGTCCGCCCATCTGCAGTGTTTTCCTGCGGGGTTAATGCCGCTCTGAGCCCAGGATTGTGCGTCTCGCTGCTTCTAATTGTGCTAATAAGCACATATTCACTTCCGCTCCTACTCCGGACTAATTATGAAAAATGTAATCTGCAAACCTGTCCGCCCGTCTGTGTCTAAGTCTCTGTGCGTCCTGTGTCGGGACGTTGACGTGTGTGTGGGTTAAAGCTCTGCCCGGGGTCCTCACACGAGGGCCAACAGCTCTGAGATTATAATTAACATCTGCAGGCCTTTCATTTTAATGTTCTCAGTCAATTTCCCAGGCCTACACAAGAAAAACACAACAAAGAAAGATGACAAACTCCAAAAACAACCTCTTATTTTTTTTGTTTTTTATTTTTTATTAAAAGGTTATAGTCATTCATTTTGCTCCATTTTACTCTAAAGTTCTATGTAAAAAAAAAAAAAAAAAAAAAAAAAACATACACAATCCAAATTACTATATATAATTGGCAACCAGCAGATTATTATTTTAATACTGAGAATGTTTTTATGGTTTTAGTTTTAGTTAACTCAAAAAAAAAAAAAAAGTACAAGTACAACATACAGCAATGCTGTTGCATGTCATTGTATCAAATACACTGACATATAAATTGTATATGAAATGAAAAGCTTTTTTCACTACCGACTAATTCACTCATGAACTTGTAGTTTTGCTTCATGAAAAGTGACTGGAATCTGTTCGCGTCGTCTGCTGCAGAGCTGTTTTTTTTTTTAAATCAATACTCTAATTACTTCATCCTCCGGAACAACAAGAAATGAAACAAAACAAATTCCAAAAGCAATTAAAATCGTTCATCGTTTACGTACATACAATCACAGAGCTTTTTCACGTGCCGTTCCTTCTCTCGGCCGTCAGGAGAATTTCTCTAATCAGAAGCGAAGAATCATCCATGTCCAAACGAGATGAGACTCCCCACGCTCACTTCCTGTTGCAATGAATTATGGATCTTTAATTGTCTGAGGAAATAAGCATAGCGACACACCTGACTGCCTAAACCACTAATAAAAAAATGAGAGCGAATCATTTCATTCAATTACTTCATTGTGAATTTGCCGTGGGGCGAATGAAAGCGGCGGATGACAGGAGGTGTGAGGGGTAATTTGAAGGACAATAATGAATTAAATTTTAAGTGAAGCCATTTATTCTGCTGTCTGGATGATCAGAGACTTGTGTTACAGAGCAAAACTCTATCTCGTTACGTGCAAGCATTTCAGCATTTGCGACTGTCTTGCATTCAGAGACTGTAACTGGTTCAGCTGTTAGTCTCTGCTGCTTGATGACGCATCATTCTGATGCCCAAAACCATCTTTCTCCTTGTACGGATTTTCAAAAGTTTATTGCGTGCAAAATTTTCATGCAGCATATGTAAAATATATCATAGTTAGGGCATTTCTAAGCAATTTTGTAATTGAGCACTGTAACACACACACACACACACAAAAAAACAAACAAACAATAAATAAATAAATAAAAGATCATTATACATTACTAGTTAAGTATTCACATGAAAGAGTGTTGTGATACACCTATTATAGGTTTTGCCAATAGTTTTTTTTTCCTTTTTTATTTAAAAAAAAAAAGTCAAATTATTGGTATTTATTTATTTTCTTTTGCTTTTTTTTTTTTTTCAAATGTTACTTTTTTTTTGCAAAACAAATTTTGTTTTATTTTTTTTTTTTTTTTAATGTCAACAATAATGCTTTCAAAATAAGATTTTATCAGTATGTATAAAAACAAAAGAATATAATTAAGCAATATAGATTAATATAGACAAATAAATATATATATATATATATATATATATATATATATATATATATTTCTGGGGTATTGAACCTTGCCCTTGGAGTTGTTACCACCATGATCTACAGGAATACTTGACATGTTTTACATGTTTCCTTGACCATTTTAACTTCTCTTAAGTCACTTGTGTGTCTGTCTTTAAGAACAGTGAGTCTACCTGTCATGTGAGAGATCATATGACAGGAAGAAGGAAGTGAAGGAACTTCACTAATACGTATAGAAAGAACAGCCTAGCTGAACATCAGGGTCTTAAATTGTGAGTACACATTCTACAAGCTCAGAAAATGATAGTGATGGTGAAGTGAAGCGTTCTGAACCAGCGAAGCTTTCAACACAGTTGTATCGGAAAAAAGGTAAATTACTTTTAATTTATTTTATTTATTTATTTTTTTTTTTTTTTTTTTTTTTTTGAGGCTTTTCAAAACGGTTCATGTTGTGGCCATCTAGTGGTCATACAAATGAATAACACCTTCCAGTGTGCTGTGTTCCATTACAGCTGCTGGTTTCACATCTGGTTCTACAAATGATTCTTTGTTTTATTTTATTGTATATAAATAATATACAATGTACTTATATAGTACACTTACTTATACAGTGTACTTTTGGTAGAACCAAACTATGTGTAAAATAAATAGGAATATTTATGAGATCAGAGCTACTGTTATGTTTTATAGTGATTTCTTGACCTCATTGAAGTACCTTCCATGGAATGTAGCCGAATGCAGATTCATCAAAAATCCCTTTTTGCATTTCACAGATGGAATATCAGCATACGAGCTTTGGATTGACGCTGAAGACTGAGTAAATATATGACACAACATTCATTCTTGAGCAAATAGTTCTTTAAACAGCAAAGTGTCAGAGTCGTCTCTTTGAACCGTCGCACGCTGTGAGGAGAATATTTCTGCATACATTACAGTCAATATTATATACTCTAAAACACAAGTACAACTTTACAGCTACCATGAAGTTTTATAGATTGACCTTAAAATTGATTTCTGATGGCGGCGTGAAGCAGCTCGTAAACGTCAAGCGTGGAGGAGACCGGGACGCTTTATTTTTCTGGACTCGAGCAGCAAACACAGAGCAGCGTGAATTTATGAAAACACTGTGAAGTACCACTGTCGAACTGAAACGCTGAACCTGTACATGCTCTCGCTGAAACAACGGCTCATGTTCTCCGTCATGCTCCGCAGGAAGTGGAAATAGGGGATAGGAGGAGGCAGATAAAAGAGAGGCAATTTAAAGCACCATTTCCTCCTCCGTTGCTTCTGGACGTTACTCAGAGAAAGGCGGCATGTGTTCTGTGCTGTCAGCTCAAAATTTTAAAAGCCTTTTCTCTTTCTGCTTGTTCTCACTGGAAACAAAATGGAGGGGCGAATGGAGAAGTCATCTGCCCGCTGGCGCGTCGTTTGTACTTGACAACTGAAGCGAGCGGCCGCTAATGTACACGACCTCGTACCCTCTCGTGAAACAGGGAAAGATCAGACGATAGTTGTGATCAAATGTTTATGGGCGTCTCTTCAATTACAGCTGCTTTTATGTGCTGACTTCTGCTGAAACATACAGTATGTATTTCTAGTTGTCTTCCGTTTTGTAGTAGATCCATTTACAGTCCCTTCATTTATTTTTTGCTGTATTTTTCTTACTTTTATGAATAGATTATATTGAAAATCCGAATGTGTGTGTGTGTGTATGTGTGTGTACTTGTTTTTGCTACATTGTGGGGACCAAATGTCCTTACAAGGATAGTAAAACCTGAAATTTTTGACATTGTGGGGACCGGCCTGCGGTCCCCACAATGTTAAAAAATTATTAAAAATAGTAAATGATGTTTATCTGAAAGTGTAACGATGCAAACATGTTTTCTGTGAGGGCTAGGTTTAGGGTTAGAGCTGGGTTAGGGGATAGACAATATCGTTTTGTCGGTATAAAAACTATAGAAGTCTATGGAAAGTCCCCACAATTCACAAAAATAAACGTGTGTGTGTGTGTGTGTGTGTGTGTGTGTGTGTGTAAAATACAACTTGTATACAATACTAAAGGAGACAACCAGTGGACGTTGTAGTGGAAATGTTCATGATGTTTCAGAAATGAACTGTCCTATAATGTGTGATGGATGGATGGATGGGTAGAAATCGATGTATGGGTAAATATGAATGAATGGGTAGATGGATGGATGGATGGATGGATGGATGGATGGATGGATGGATGGGTAGAAATAGATGGGTGGGTAAATATGGATGGATGGGTAGATATTGATGGACAGACGGATGGATGGGTAGAAATCGATGTATGGGTAAATATGAATGAATGGGTAGATATGGATGGATGGATGGATGGATGGATAGATAGATGGATGGGTAGAAATAGATGGGTGGGTAAATATGGATGGATGGGTAGATATTGATGGACAGACGGATGGATGGATGGGTACAAATGGATGGATAGATAGATGGATGGGTAGAAATAGATGGATGGATGGATGGGTAAAGGATGGATGGATGGATGGATGGATGGATGGTAGATATTAATGAATGATGGATGGGTAGAGATGGATGGATGGGTAGATATTGATGGATGGATGAATGGATGGATGGGTAAAAATGGATGCATGGATGGATGGATGGATGGATGGATGGATGGATGGGTAGAGAGTAATGGACAGTTGGATGGATGGATGGACGGATGGATGGATGGGTAGAAATGTATGGTATGGATGGATGGGTACAGATGGATGGATAGATAGATGGATGGGTAGATATTGATGGACAGACGGATGGATGGATGGATAGATAGATGGATGGATGGGTAGAAATAGATGGGTGGGTAAATATGGATGATGGGTAGATATTGATGGACAGTTGGATGGATGTATGGATGGATAGGTAGAAAGGGATGGTGTGGGTGGATGGATGGATGGATGGATGGGTAAATATGGATGGATGGATGGATGGTAGATATTAATGAACAATGGATGGGTAGAGATGGATAGATGGGTAAAAATGGATGGATGGATGGATGGGTAGATATTGATGGATGGATGGATGGATGGATGGATGGGTAGAAATGGATGGTATGGATGGATGGGTAGAGATAGATAAATAAATAGATAGATAGATGGGTAGAAATAGATGGGTGGGTAAATATGGATGGATGGATGGGTAGATATGGATGGACGGATGGATGCATGGATGGATTGATGGATGGGTAGAAATGGATAGTATGGATGGATAGATAGATAGATAGATAGATAGATAGATAGATAGATGGATGTGTAGATATTGATGGATGGATGGATGGGTAGAAATGGATGGTATGGATAGATGGGTACATATTGATGGATGGATGATGGAAAGACGGATGGATAAGTAGATATGGGTGGATGATGGACAGAGATAGATGCAGATGGATGGATGGATAGACAGATGGGTAGTTATACAGATGAATAATTAAATATCTGCAATATGAAATTTTAATATGAAAAGACTAAAAGATTCAGTGTAGATGAAGGGGATTCACACACAGTTAGTTTGACTGTCATTGATTCTCATGTAAAATTTAACAGGAGTAAATGTTCGTTTCTCTGAAGACAAATGATTGTGCAGCTCTCTTCACGAACTCTGAGGAAACTGACTCCTGATCGGCGGCATTTGTAAACCCTTCATTTTGAATATGACGAAGGTCCTGTGAATCACGGCTTTAGTCGCTGGTTTGATTTAATATCGTAATCTCAGGCTCCTGTCCCTACCAATGCAATCCTGCAGTCCATGCTTTTGAAACTACTTTTCACGCTGTGTTAATCTCATGTTAGATAAGAGTTTATGTAACACATCTAATGGTTCTCACGTATAAAAATCACTGTATTTGTTACTCAAAAGTGGAGTCTAGTGTATTGTTGCGAAACAGAGCCGCTACGTTACAACACAAACCCAACTTTACTTCTGTCGTTTTCGCATGTTGCGCTCCAGGCGGCGCTCAGCAAACTCAAGTGCATGTTGTAAATGCACCTTCAAACCCGAGTAAAACAAGAATTACGACATGTAGAAGTTTATTGTGCTGGCTGCTCGTGTAACCGCCTAGAAATATGAGTCTCCTCTCCAGCGTCAACCTCCGCTTTAAACCGTAATCATAAAATATATATAAAATAATCCTCCGTCTTAGTGAAACATGGAATTATTAATTTATCAGCTTTCTGGACGCGGTGATTGAAACGGTGCGCCCTGAGCTCCGGTGGCGTCTGTGCGATGCATATTTTGACATAAATCTGATGAAGAAATAAATAAGTCGGCTGGGATTAGACGCGTTCCCCCTCAGCGGCCCTGAGATACTGATGTTAATTTCATATCTCATAGCACATCATCTGATCCTGATAGAATTCCATCCCAAAAAAGACAGACCCGGAGACAAAACACACACTCGCGCTCTCTCTCTCTTTATTATGAGTCACTCTTGAAAAGGCCTCTGGCTAATAGTTCATCATTCATACAAGCAAATGAATTATTAAATGCCTCTCTACCTCGGCAAGGCAAATAAGCTGAAAAACAACTTGTCATCATCTTTGATCCTTTGAGAGTCTGTGTGGACGGAGAGACCGTAAACAGGTGGACGGAGAGCAGGTGACACACACACAGTTGAGCCCTGGGGAGATTTCACCTGCAGACGTGAATTAAACACATGCATTATATAAACTCCTCCTCCATTATCCTTGCTTTCAATCTTTCGTAACCCAGAACAGCAAAGCGAATTCCTCGTATACGGAGCACAGAACTAAGGCTCAGGAGGAGCATTATGGGTCAGGGTTTGTACAGCTGATGGTCTAGTGGTGCTAAAATGTGTGATATGTCACTATGTGCCTAATTCTTTTAAGAAATCCAGATTGGACTAATGAACAAGTAGAAAATGTGAAAAGAAAATTTTTTAAAAAGAAAGAAACAAAATAGTATTTTCTTGGAAAACATACTGTAAAAATCCTTGTTGGAAAACTTAGAAAAATCATTTTTCACAGCATATATGAGGACAAATTATGTTTTAATATTTGCATTCTCTCACAAAATGACACTGGAAATAATATGTAGTATGATATTTCAATACTTTCACAACACTTTTTTTATTTTTTTTCATTTGTAGGAGAGCACAAAAACATATTTTTTATTCACTCTCAAAAAAAAAAATTATGATATTTACTCGTAATGGCATCATTACAATCCTCTATGACTTTATTCTGAATAAGATGTTTAAAAAATGTTGCGGTTTATTTATTTTCATTTAGAGGTGATTGCCTCAAGTTTTTGAGCTTTCTTGCTACTTTCTAACATAATTTCTTAGTTTATGGAATGAGTATAATTAATCATATTTTATAGTAACTTTTAAAACACAGTAACCTCATGACCTTTGGGTTACAAATCTGACTCTCTAATCATTAGGCCACAACTGCCTAACATTAAATACAACTCAAAAACAGCTGGGATGAATGTGAGATGCTTCCTCTGTATGTGTGTGTGTTTGTGTGTGCTGGTGAGGGTAACAGATTGCCGCTCTGCTGTGATCTTCTCCATAACTCTTCATTTAGTCTGTCCACTCATCAGTCTCTCAGGCCATGAATGACAGAGTTGGTGATTTGGCCTCATTTCAAAGGACAATGAGTGACCGGCTAACGAAGCTAGCATTCCCAGCGCTCACCTGCATGAGCTAAAGTCATCATTAAATCACAACTGACCCTATTTACTTCATTAATACATGACTATTATGGCTATTATTAACATTTATTAACATGCATGCATGAAGAATTCGCTAGCATTATTCACAGATGACATTCATACAAATATTCTATGAAAACTGTTTTTTATGAACATTATGGAGGAAAAAATGGTAGATATATGTTGCACTGGTTTATAATGCATCATATAAAATATAAACAAAAACAATACATGCTCTTTGCCAGTGTAGTCATCACCAACACAAACAAAAGGAAGAGATTTTGCATAGCAAGTCTGTCAAATTCGCATCAGAATTGCACTTATATGTGGCTCACTAGATTTTGTGGAGCAAGCAATGGTCTTCTCAATGATGTGAATGAAGTTCCAGATGTCAAAATAAGACTTAATCGCGCAAAGAAACAAAGGCGAGATGACAGTCACAATATAGTTTGGTCTCTTTGGGCAACAGCACCCTAAGGACCTTGTTCTTTTCAACCTTTTAACCAACCCTTTAACCTTTCGACCTTTGGCTTTTTTTTAACATATATATATATATATATATATAATTTTTTTTTTTTTTTTTTTAATGAAATATACAATTGATTTTATTTATTTATTTATTTTAAAATTGAATAATCATTGCTCCTCTTGGCATGTTTTCTAATTGTGGAATCTTTGCCAGTTGAATTGTTTTTCCTTTTTTTAAATAACCTTTATTTCACCCCCTCCCATTGGGTGCAGGTGTCCTCATGCGACATGCATCAACCTTGTTTGTGCTATAGCTGTCATATTATGGAAGTCACCCAAGTTCACTGTTACTGCCCATTCTAGGACTAGGAGTTTGTATTAAAATATCCAATATTGGATGTTTATTATTGTTATCATAGCCATACATCATATTTTGAGTAAAACATCACAATACATTTAAATAATGTAAACTAGAATAAAAATTCATACCTATTTATTGATTTAATTGGTCCATAACCACTTTTGTCTGCCCGACTGACTTTTACATTATGCCTCTCTTGCTTCTCCAAGTGTTGATTCATACAGTTCATGATAGCACATAGGACTGCATAGTTATTAGTTAATTAATTGAACACTGAAATTGTGATAATGGCCTTGTGTGATTACTAAACGTCTGAAAGTGAATGATTTAATTGCCATGTAACAGGAAAATGTTGAATGTTGAATTACGGAACACTTTAAACAGTAAGGGTAAATCTCCTTCACTTCAAAAAAAAAAAAATAAATGAAAATAATAATAAAGAATTCAGGGGGAAAAATAAAAATCAAATTGAAATTTTAAAAAGTTAAATTCATCCATTTAAATGAGCAGCTGGAAGTAGCAAAGCAAATACATTTCAGAATAAGAGAAATAAGGCTTGTTTAGAACTAAAAGTACTAAAATACTTTGGTATGCAATAAACTGTCTGACCTTTAATCCAACATAAACTCTTGTGTTTACTTATTGGGCCACCCAGAAAGGAAAGGCTAAGAACATTATTTAACACAAACAATATTAGATTTTGAGTAGTTTTGAAAAGTTTTGAATAGAACTATGTATTGATATATTACATTTTTGTCCCAATCCCTGTTTGAGTAAAAGGGATGCATGACTTCTTATGAGATGTTATGGGTTTGTTCTGTAGGGACATTTAGTATTTAGTTTTATTTGTGTTATTTGTAATATTTAGTTTAATTTGATTTTAAAATCTCTGTCTGTTGCTGGTGACATGCACAGCTTGATGCTTTGGCTTCTTTTGAAACAGTTTTGGGTTACGAAGAAACTAGCTAAATTGTGTATTGAAAAAAAAAATCAATAAATAAATCAGATCCGTGATCATGCAGCTGTTCTGAATATCCACGAGCCAATCACAGCAGTGCTGATATATGGAATAATTAAAGCCACGTAACGCTGATATTGTCCTGTGAGAGCGGACGCGTCTCTCTAGACTGGGAACGGATGGCCTGTCCTGGTTTACAGGCTGTTGTAGGCAGTAATGTGGCCTGACCTTCCTGATATTTTCAGGGTCTCTCTTAATTTGGGAATGTACCAACACGCAGCATGAGGGCAGCGCTGTTTCGGTCCAGAGAAAGGTCACCTTGGCCTCGTGTGGAACTGGAAGCCCATGGCGCTGCTCTGCCTCCATTACAAATGAGTGTGGAACAGACTGCAGCTCTGTGTGGACTCCTGAGAGGACGAGAAACACCCGCCTTCATCAGGAAAACTCACGCCGTCCCTGACCTTTGCCTAAATAACAGTTTAAGTACAGGCTCAAATGTAACTAACAGACTGTAGCCACAGCTTCTTCATCAAATTGCCGCTTCCTCAGCTAAGGAAAACATCATCATCATCATCATCATCTGACAGTCAGTGCAGGTCATTAGAAACCGCTGTTTTCTTTTTTCATTTCATTTTTTTTTTTTTTTCCTCCTAGAGATTCCAGATTAGTCACAGTAAAATTGTGTGGTTAGTAGACATTTTCTTTTCTTTTTTTATGCAGACATTAAATGGGAAATTCTGTAGTTTACACTTATTTATTTCTCTACATACTTAATTTATTTTGTGGAATTAAAAAAGTTAATTTCTTTACAATGTTTTACAGTTGGCAGGTAGTTTTTAAGGCATTTTTACTTTGTGTCTTTTTTGGGGAGCGCTTTGGCCTGTTGTATGGAAAACACTGTAAAATAAAATAAATAAAATAAAAATGAAATAAAATTAAATATGTTTATTTACTTTTGACAAAAAATAACTTTTAAATTTGGTCAATATTTTGTCATATTGTACATTTATTTTAGTCATTTTTACTGTTATTAAAAATTGTTTCGTTTAGTTGGTGAAAATAATATTTTGGTAAATGATAAAATGCAGAATAAATCCACATATTCTAGTATGTCCTACACTGAATTAAATATTTATCAATGTTTAAAAAAAAAAAAAAAAATGTGTTAAAGATGTGTAAATAATGAATGCTTTAGATGTTTATTATTGTACCTTTAATGTGGGTAGAAACCATTAGTTAACGTCTGAACTTGATTTTATCGAGAGACATCAGCACATATTAAAATTGCACACATTTGTTTCAAATGGTTACGACTCTGATTTTACATCAGCTGACAACTTTTTACACGCTTCAGCAAATCTGCGCAGCAGGAAGTTTCACGCAGTCGGGTTGTAATGGTCAAAATGGCAAAATGGGCAAATGGGCAAACGTGACAGTTTTTGCACTTTGCACTGCTGAGTCGACTAGTTGACTGCTTTTCTGGACGAGTCGTCGAATAGTGAAAATGAGCAGTGGCGCAAATCCCAATAGCTAAAGGAGATGTGCATTTGATGTGTGTTTTCGTCGCTCGGCGGGCAAATAGTCGCTGCCGGAGTGGGTTATTTGAGTCTCCCGGATATTGATTATAGTGGTTTACACAAATTGCACAGTCTGGGAAGTGCATGGCAAATGTTGTTGTGTGTGTCGGGTTGTACGTTTGAAGCGAGCATTCAGCTGCCTGTCTGTCTCTCTAATAACGGTCCTGGCAGTCGCAGCGCCGGAGGCGGCCAGATCCCGACGCGGCCGTGTGATTGGTCAGGCCTGTGCCAGCTGTGCACGGATGGACGCTTGTGCTGGAAACGGTGCCAGGCGTTCGGCTGCCAGGGCTGATGATGGACATGGAGTACCAGCTGCCCGACTGACCCTCCGAGCAGAACCACAGTCATTTTTCACGCAGGCCTGCCTGTCTGTCTGTCTTCCAGTAGGCTGATGTGAAAGCGCCTAATAAACCAGTAACTTCAATCAGCATCTCTATTTCCAGAGATACATTCATGTTTTATGTTGTGATGGAAAACAGACGAGGCTTTTCTTGGATGAAAAGATCGAGCAAGACAGGGAGAGCCATTAGGATTGCTTTTTAGCAGCAGTTTTTACATTACACTCCATGTTTGCTTTTACATTTCAGTGTCAGAGGACAGTCGTGCTGAAAGAAAGATCTATTAATGTCTTTTACTAACGTCATTTGCTGCCGCCCAACCTTTGTCAGTTGTCAGTTTGTTCTTTTGTCCAAAATAACTTTTCAATTTAGGCAATATTTTCAGCATTGACAATAAAAATAATCAGAAATGTTTCTTAAGCAGCAAATCAGCATACTAGAATGATTTCTGAAGGATCGTGTGGCACCGGAGTAACGATGCTAAAAATTCAGCTTTGATCACTGAAATAAATTACATTTTAATGGATATTCACATAGAAAACAGCTATTTGCAGTTAGAATAAATATTTAACAATATTACAGTTTTCAGTACAGCCTTGCTGAGCAGAAGAGACTTCTTTCAAAAACATATAAAAAACTCAGACTCCAAACTTTTGAGCTTGTATATTATTCCATTACAATTTAAAACAACATCAATTTTAAAGTTGTTTTTGACATAAATATGCTTTATGTTCAAAAGGCTTTATTTATTTTATTTTATCTACACATTTTACAGCATTTTAAACCACCAAATTTCATATTTTTTCCTATGTCCCAAGGCCTGTGTCTGCCATTATAAAGGTTTTTAGCTTGTCCCTCAAAATAGTGTCCACCCTTTTATATTCGACTACTGACTCTTCAAATAAAAGTTAGAAAAAGGAAATGACATCACATCAGATGGCTAATTTCCTTGGAGGGAAAACAACTGGGGAAGGTGAGTGAGAGGCTCTGTTTTATGTTCAAAATGTATGACCCGTTCCACTTAACAGCATGGACATGGAAAAATGGTGATATTTGGTGGCTTAAAAAAAAAAAAAAAAACTTAAGTTTTAAATATGTGTAAGTTCAAGAGAAGGCAATAATAACACAATCTCTACTGGGGACACAAAAGACACTGAATTTCAGGAAAGACCCTTATAACAAAAACAAAGCAAAAACACACTTGATGTGCATTCTTTATTCATTGTTTTGTAGAAACAGGGTTAAAATATCATGTACTGTAGAATTTTATGTTGCTCCGACTAAAATTAGTTGAATGCACCTAACATTGTAATTGCGACTTTCCAATTCATGATTACAAACTTTCCAAGATGACTTGACGGAACCATTTCATTTTGTAGCTAAGGAGTCCAATTTAAAATGATCTGTTTTGCCCAATATTAGTGTCTGATACGTTTGTATGTTTATTCAAGTATTGCACCATTAGTAACCTGCTAACACCATACACTACTAGAGAAAAAAACTGAATTTCTGCACATGAGGAGCACTATTAAAATGGCACACAGAGTTGTTTTCTATGTAGTAGCTCACAAAATTTGATTCACAGGTTTATCGTGTCGTCCATAAAAGCACATTTAGACACACTGACATAAACTCACCTCAATCACTAACGGTTTAAGCGCTCTAGTTGCCGAGAGACAGGTGTGTCATTCCTATGTTTACCTCTGAGACCAAACAGACGTGGGAATCATGCAAATGAGGACGAGCCAATCAGATTCAGGCCTGCGGCAGCGGCTCACGGGGCGCGTGCAGATGCGCGGCACGGCCTCGCTCTCGCTCCAGATAAACGTCTGTCTCGTCTGACTTACTGCCGTCGTCACGCCGCAAACTCTCTGCACTCAAACGCCTGCAGGATTTCACCAGACCTTATGAGAGCACACGGATATTAGAATGATAAAACACACTGAAAATGTGGCAGGCCA
Source organism: Labeo rohita (assembly GCF_022985175.1). Lineage (NCBI taxonomy): Eukaryota > Metazoa > Chordata > Actinopteri > Cypriniformes > Cyprinidae > Labeo > Labeo rohita. Next base: position 587,623 of record NC_066875.1, on the reverse strand, counting down.
GTACTTTCAATGCAAACAATCTGGTGGATTTGCATTTCTGTGATTTACAACAAGGGCAATTTAGGACGCTCACTTGCTGCTTTACACTTCACTTCTACTGCAGAAAACACTTAATGAAATCAATGCTTTGTATTTCACAGGCAGAAAAACAAATAGCTGATTCACTTATTTCCCCCGTTAAACACATATAAAGTCAATACAAACAGGCTTCCTATTCCTTACAATAAATGACCCTTCAATTTCTTTAGTCCTTAAAATCACCTGAGCTGCTCAAACTGGCACAAAACAGCATTTAACTTCTTAATACTCTTATTCAGTGTGCAAAATCAGCATTTGAAGTAAATTCGATTACATTTGTTGAAATCTAGCTACATTTGCAAAATGTGATGGCACTGTACAATTACAATAGAAAATATAATGATTTAATTTACAGCACCTTCACCTTCATTTCCTCCATATTGGAAGGCACACTGCCACCTTGCACTAACCAAAGTGGCTTGAACCTGACACACCTGATGTCATAATTACTGTATGACTTCTTAACTCGTATATACAGTGTTCCCAAAGTGGGATTTGAATGCACTATTGGTTCTTGTATTTGGTTTGATGTATAACTTAGTTTCATGCGTCTCCTTCTTCCTAATTATTATTACAGGCTGCATTTAAATCTTTGTCTCATGTCAAAGACAATTTCTCTTCACTTCTTTTTCTAACATGTTTAAATTACAACAACGTGTAGACAAACCCTCAATGTCTGCATGACATTCATGTGCTCTACACTCTCAAAAATAATGGAACCACAATATTCTCAACAATAATAATAATTGTAAATGTTCATAACACTAAAAAAAAAAAAAATCTTTTAGGAACCATTTGTCAGGACTATGGACCTGTTTTGTCATGTGTCGCCACTGTTTCAGTTCCTGTTTTGCCTTATTTGATCTTGTTCCTGTCCTCGTTGAGATTGGGTAATCCCATGCACCTGTGTTTCCCAAATTAGCCTGTGAATTTAAGTTTGTGTTTCTTCAGACTTCCTTTGTCGGGTCTACTTGTGAAATATGTGTGTTTGCTCTAACCTCTGTGTGGATAATCCCCTGTGTTTGTGTATTAAAGGCCGTTTGCGTTTACTCCGCGTCTCCTGTGTGCTGCCTACTACAGCATATTGTGACAGTAGACCAGACCAAATACAGTTACCTCTGTGTTTCCCCCTCATTTTTGTTTTTGCACATTTTTGGTTTCTGTTGTGTTTCCCCTCATGGATGTCCTTCTTCGCCTGGAATATCTCCTCCTTCTGCTGGAGCAGGGGGATAAATCTCTCGAGAACCATATGAGCTGAAGCTGAATGTGACGTCAGTCCAGGTGTGTGAGCCGGCTACTAAGGCTGAGGGGAATTTTGACTGGGACATTTTTGCTGATCTACCTCCTCTCCTTCCACCTTCATTAGAACTTACTGAAACTGCCATGCCTGAGCTCAGCCCTGAGTAGGCATACAGATGCCCACCTACCGACCAACTCATGCCTACTCCTCCGCCGTGGCCAGGCAGTCCACCGGGCTCCCTCGTCCATCTGGTTCCACCTTGGGCTGTTGTCGACCATCCTACGCCTCAGGACTCCACTCCTCCAGCTTTGCCTCATCCCTCTGTTCCTCTGACTCTGTCAGGCTCCTCCCTCCATCGTCTCCACCCAGGACTCAGTTCGTCGTCCTCCCCCCCCCCCCCAAGCCTCATCCCAAGCTTCATCCCAAGCTTCCACCTATGCTTCCCTCTGTTGTTGTTTACGGCGCGAGGGCATGCTTTCCGGGAGGGGGGCGGTATGTCAGGACTATGGACCTGTTTTGTCACGTGTTGCCACTGTTTCAGTTCCTCCTTTTCTTTATTTGATCTTGTTCCTGTCCTCGTTGAGTTTGATTAATCCCATGCACCTGTGTTTCCCTAATTACCCAGTGTATTTTAAATTGTAAGTTCCTGTTTGTTCAGACTTCCTTTGTGGGGTCTGCTTGTGGAATATGTATGTTTGCTCTAACCTCTGTGTGGATAATCCCGTGTTTGTGTATTAAAGACTCCTGTGTGCTGTCTACTACAGCATATTGTCATGGTAGACCCGACCAAATACAGTTACCTCCGTGTTTCCCCTTCATTTTTGTTTTTCGCTTTTGCACGTTTTTGGTTTCCATTGTGTTTCCCCTCATGGATGTCCTTCTTTGCCCGGAATATCTCCTCCTTCTGTTGGAGCAGGGGGATAAATCTCTCGAGAACCATACGAGACTGTTCTGTTGCTAGTCAACACCACCAGCTACCCGGACGACATGCTCCGAAGATGGTCCTCGAGAGGACTTCCCCGCTTACGTGGAGTGGACACTGGATCTCACCAGTGCCACTCCGGACCCAGCACCCAGCCCATCATCTCCCCGCTGAGCCCATCTCCCCGCTGAACCGCGAACGATGAGCCAGTGCAGCACAGGGCGACAGAGCAACGGATCGCTGCGGAGCCGAAGCTGAATATGACGTCAGTCCAGGTGTGTGAGCCGGCTACTAATGCTGAGGCCAGTGTGATCACGGAGAGGAGCTCTGCCCACTGCAACATGGCTGAGGGTGAGCTGGTTGTGGATCTGGGACTGTTTGAGCCTGAGGTATTTGACTGGGACATTTTTGCTGACCTACCCCCTCTCCTCCCACCTTTAACGGAACTTACTGAAACTGCCATGCCTGAGCTCAGCCCTGAGGAGGCATACAGATGCCCACCCTCCCACCAACTCATGCCTCCTCCTCCGCCGTGGCCCGGCAGTCCACTGGCTCCACTGGGCTCCCTCGTCCATCCGGCTCCACCTTGGGCTGTTGTCGACCATCCTATGCCCTGGGACTTTACTCCTCCGGCTTCGCCTCATCCCTCTGTTCCTCTGGCTGTGTCAGGCTCCTCCATTTCTCTGGCTCCACCTCGGACTTCTGTGGTCCGACTCCACCGCGGCCCCCCGGATCCATGCCTCCACATCAGTCGCCGTAGCCATCTGTTCCACCTCAGCCCTCCTGATCCTCTTCGTCACCCTGGCTCCTCCTGTTCCAAGTCCCTCCTGTCTCCATATGGTCCACCCTGGTCCCTCTTGTCATCTCCCTAGCATCTCCTGTTTCCGCCTTGGCTCCTCCCTCCGTCGTTTCCACCCAGGACTCAGTTCGTCGTCCTCCTCCTGAGCCTCCTCCCAAGTTTCCTCTGTTGTTGTTTACGGCGCGAGGGTGTGCCTTCCGGGAGGGGGCGATATGTCAGGACTGTGGACCTGTTTTGTCATGTGTTGCCACTGTTTCAGTTCCTGTTTTGTCTTATTTGGTCCTGTTCCTGTCTTCATTTAGTTTGATTAATTCCATGCACCTGTGTTTCCCTAATTACCCTATGTATTTAAGTTCCTGTTTGTTCACTCTTCCTTTGTCGGGTCTACTTGTGGAATATGTGTTTGCTCTAACCTCTGTGTGGATAATCCCCTGTTTTTGTGTATTAAAGACTGTTTTTTTTTTGCATTTACTCCGCATCTCTTGCGTGCTGTCTACTACAGCATATTGTGACACCGTTCACTGAAAAGTTCTTTTAGGAATAAAAAATGCTGCTTCTACGATTCCCCCCTTTAGAAGCCTTTATGGCAACGCACGCCATATATGATATATGACTGTACTGACTAACTGATTGCAGTTGCAAAAACACTTTCTTGGCTGTTAGGAAATATTTCTGGCTGGTTCGACTCTCCCATTGTCTCAGCCAAAAATTAATTCAGTCTTTGATGGAAATAAATGTTGTGATGGTGCATAAGGTTATTGAATCAATGCTGTGAAGAATGCATAATCAGAGCTAAAAGGTAAAATATATTATGAGGTATCTAATTAACATGGCTAACTTAAATTGGAAATATTAGAGCATGTGAGTTCCTGAACATGTGGAATGATGGGATACAAATGATGACAGTAGAAAAGTCGAACCAGCACTTGCATTTAAATATTTAAGACTCTCTCTCAACTTATCTAGACTAAATTTCATGGTTTCACAGTGAAGCACAGCAGATGATCCACATTCAGCCCAGTGCGTTCATAGCTTGCAGTGAAACATCTGTGCACATTTCTATTTCGTGCTACTTTGCACATTTCACTCAAAACAAGTCCTTGGTCAATACATCTCAAAACATTTCCAAAGTCTTTTAATCACCTTTTCCATAGAAGCTCGTCACTGACATGCGGCCATATCTGCAGTAGCCGGTCGACTTAAGCATTTGGGCTCAGCCAGACAGAAGGAATCAGAGCTGACAGTCTTTCTCAGGCCAGAATGACTCATCTGCTCTTTGTTTTTCATTACAGGTTTAATTCTAGAACTTTCTGCAGTAACAAAGAACAGTCGGTGCAATATTAATATTAATGAGGCCCATTTGAGAGAACACACTTCTGCTTTTAAGAGGGTCTCACACTGAACGCACAGCCGGGTCCACAAAGCACAAGTGACACGAGCGCAGTGGGAATATTTAGGTCAGAGCTGTGGAATAAATAAATCGATTAAGAAAAGACAATACAGGCAAAACCATTGTGTTTTTACACAGTGGTCAGTTTTGAGATTTTGGGCTTTTTGACTTTTCAAAATATGTTGTTTGAGACTAATGGAAAGAAAATATCCGAAATACATGTTTCTGTTTATTTCATTGCACTGCATCTGTTTGCGCCTTTAGATTTCAATTCCAATCCATATCTTTAAAGAGATTGTTCCTCCACTTCAGCAGCACGTACATACACCAAAACGTACAGTTTTATTCCTCTCTATATTTTGAAGGATTATATACTGAAAGATTTGCTCATATATCATTCACACTCATTTTTACAACATTTTATTAGTAAGGACATGCTTATCTTTAGAGGCTGAGAGTTTGTTTCTCCACTTAAGCATAAATTGCATACACCAAACTTTACAGTTTTATTCCTCTCTATATTTTGAAGGATTTTACTGAGGGGTTTGTTCACATATCATTGACAATGATTTATAGAACATTTTATTTCTGTTGACAGTATTTTCTGATTTATAGAGTGATAAAAAGAGAAATCCAAAATCCCCTCTGGAAAAAACTTTCACTCTAATATGTCAGTAAAATCAAACATGAATTTTGAATCTGACTTTGTCCAGTGTTCAGATTTATCTGCTGGAAATGTGTGCAAATAAGTGTATATTTTATCATATAATATCTCGAACGAACATTTAAACAGCGTCTTAGAAAATGCAAAACTTACAACGTGAAAAAAGAAAAAATGGTGATATCTGTTAGTTTAATATTTTATTGTGTTCACCTGTGGTGTTTTGCCTTAATAAAGTAAAATATGGTGAAATAAGAATGGAAGAACGAAGAAGAAGTAGTCACGACTGGAGGATATTGTAGGCTTTCTACTAAAGGTCCAAATGGGTTTTTCATGACTGACCCAAAACTGCACTAATGCACTTTTGCGATAAGAGTGGGCTGGTGGAAGATTCGTCCTGTGAATACCGCCCTACACTGGTTGTCCATTTTCAATTTAATGATTGATAAAGCTGTATTATTTATCAGAAGTTTCATTCACAGCCTCCTGTGATGTGTGTGTTCCACAGTCGATCATCTCAGGAAAACAGTCCGACCCTGGGGGAAGAGTCTAATGGAAGTTTTTCACCACGTCTTGACCATCGAGAAGACATAAAACAGAGCAGTTCATGTAGCATACTGTCCCAAACACACACATCTCAGCTTTCAAAGGACTTTCATCAGATTTATGACTTCATTTTATTTGGCCTTCGGTGATTTCTCTCTCACACAGAATGCTCCTCCACCCCATGAGGCTTCACAGAAAGACAAGCAGGTGAAAATAATAGTTTGTAGAAGAAAAAATAAAACATCATTCAACACATCTGTCACCTCGACTCTGCCATGAGCGACTCAGAAGAGAAACTCTGAGGACAAATCTGAGTGTTTGTGAACAGTGTGTCTGAAAGAAGTAGTGTGTCTGATCACTAGTAAGTCTTATTGAATAAAAGAGTCTTCTAATTGTGTAAATGTGCGTATGAGCGACAGTAATCCTAATGCTTTCCTCAGGAGGAGCCACTAATAAACAGTTCAGTGAATCTCAGCAAATGAGGATGAGTTCTGCTCTGTCCGTGGCCCTGAGCGCACTGAAGCTTTACTAACAATCTGCAAAGGAAATCACAGCAGCTTTTATTCCCCTACATAAGCAATGATGCCCCTGTGCAGATTATCAGGATTTAAGGAACAAGACGGGCTGGCTGAGATCTAAATCTGTCAGTAGTTTTGCAGCAGGTCACAGAGCGCTGCCTCGGTCTCATTTATCTCTGTGCGGCGACAGCAGCAGGTTATCGATGGATCCTAAATCAGTCAGAACCTTAATGAAAGCGTCTTTACTTGATGATGTTTTTGGAGGTGTTGAGAACAACTAGTGCTTAAGATGATAATGTCCCAAGAAATTCATGCTGAACAATACTGCTGAAATGGTGAGGGTGTGTGAGTTCTTTTGTCATACTTCTTCCTTCTTATTATGTTTAATGCTGTTTTACATGCTTAGTCATTCATAGATAAATAAATAAAGAGGCAAAAGGCCATATAGCCATTTATTTATTTATTTATTTTTTTTTTTATTTTTTTTATGTTTACTAATTTTGCTTCCACTTGTGTTGTAAGGTGAGATGTGCCACATGTATTCTTACTATAAATTATGTTTAAAAAAAAAAAAAATAGAATCAGGATTATTATAGTCATAAATATAAATAGATGGAACTAAAACCATAAAATTTTTCTTGAAATAACTTATCAGAGTATACGGCATAATATATTTTCTGGTTGGAAAACACTACAAAGAAAGTCAAATCACTCAGCTCAGATTGCTTTTTGAAGATCCCAGAAGATTTGTACTTCAGACCATAATTCTCTTGCAAAGACTGGAGAGTGGCTTTCCTACCGGTGATTTGAACTGACATCACGCCGGATCCACACCAAAAGATCTAGTGAGAAAGCAGACCGTCTGGGAAAACCATGCAATGCTGTTCTCTCATAAGCCGTCAGTCCTAGAGATGCAGAGAAGAAATTGTTCCGAGATAGTTTAATCTAGACCTGATCCCGGCTTTGAAAGGCCGATGTCAGGAAACACCTGGAAAACAGCCTTAATCCTGGATAAGGTCTCTCTGCCACCCTCCAGGACTGTGTTTGGTCAGAGGTGTTTGTACCAGACTTCTTCCCCAGAGCTTTCAGTGTCCCTTTATGGACCTTTCAGTGAGGAAAGCGCCGTGAGTCTCCAGTGAAGGATGAATCATTGGCGTCTGTCCTGTGATGCTCATTGATCTTGCTGTAGGAAGAAGCTGCCCTTTATGAGAGACGGGTCTCAGATGAATTCTTTCAAAGTGCCACAGGAAGAGGTGCTGGTTTGGTCTTAGGGATTGTGGGAAAACTTCATCCGCCACTAGTTAATATCCAGAAGTAAATACACAGTTTCTCCAAAATGGACATTGTAAAAAAAATAGTATGCTTTAGCATACTTTTAAAAAAGTACTTATAATGGAAATAATATACATAACCTGAATGTAATCTATAATGTAATCTAAATTTAATCTGTATCTTTTTTTAGAGTCTGCTCAAAAAAAAAAAAAAAAAATCTAAAATGGCACAAGGCCAGCTCAAAACTTACCTTGAAAGAACTTTTATATATTTGTGATTTCTTTTTTTCAGAGACTCTACCACTCGTGAAGGACAGGACGGGGAGAACCGTCTCTCCAGACCAGAGGTCAGATTTCATCATTAGAAACTGCCATCCAGGTTAACGGCTGCCAGATGTTGGGCTGAATTTGTTTTCTAACGTGCCGCACAATCTGGCCGTCTATCAGGTGTACGTCCACAGGGAAATGTGCTGTATGTTATTGATGATAATAAGGACAGGCACATGTCCTGTTTGTTGATAACACTGAAGCCGAGCGAAATCACTTCGCTATTCTGCGCGTCTGTGGCCTGTAAACACAGGATCAACCCTCGCTTCTTTATCTCGGCCGCTAATGTTTATGTCAGGAGTGTGTTATTATCCAGAGGTCTGATTATCCAATCACAGAGCTTTGACCTACAGCTGTGTCCAATTACAGTGGGTTATTGAGGAGAAAGCCCCGCCCCCTCTTCATCTTCTGCACAAGAGGCGAATAAATGGCGCGGTCTCGGTCGACGAGGGCAGAATGCTGAGAGGCCGACATCAAGCATCTCTCCAGCGTTCGGCAGGAAATGAAGAGCGGCTAAAGTAGAGGCTATTTTCATACAGGAGATGGAAAACAGCCCTCTTCAGATCATATCATACACTAGGTTATTAAAACCCCCCTCTCTTTCTCTCACTCCCTCTCTGTGAAGGTGTGATGATGGCTTTGGCCTCTCTGAGATCTGGCAGGCCTGTAATGGGATGTGATTTGAGAGCACAGATCTTCGCTGGGCTGGAGTTAATGTGGGACGTCCACTCTGCCCTCTGCCGTACTCACTGTGAGTCGAGGGTCAGACGGCATCTTTCCATCCTCTCGCAGGAGGGTTCTTCTTCACTCTGGAGCGTTCGTGTGGATCAAACGAGATGTTCACATTATTATGCATTGTGTTTGATATTACCATTACTCATACCTAAGGTTCCACTAAAAGAAAAATGATGTTGTTCCTCAGTATTTTTGTCTTGTTTTCCAGAACAAATATGTAAAGCATCCTTAAATCAAGACACATTTACTTAAAAAGTAAAATGACTTGAGATAGTCTTGAGATGAAAAATGTGTTTGGTCTTGGTGGAACAGATCTGCTACAATGCTGCTACTGCTAATACATCCACAGACATGCAGCTGTGAGCACATAGAAAAAAATATATATATATATATAAAATAACCCCCATATACAACATACATGAATTTATCCCGTAGCAGATCTATACAGGTGGAGCTGGGGAAGGTGGAGGATTTCTGAAACGCATTCAAACAGCTACAGCAAGCACTAGCCAAGTATTTAAATGTTGAGGAGCAAGCTTATTGGCGTCTGATGTGAAAGAAAACCAACGTGTTGTGCCATGTGAATAATGATTGAATTAGAACTGGCCTGCATCTAGAGTTTCATGACAGAAATGTGTCTTTTTTGCTTAGAACAGGGAAAATATCTGCTAGTAAAGTCAGAAAAATAATTCAGTTGAATAAAGTTGGCAGATACACTACTTGGACAGACATATTGGGACATGCTTCTTAATTATTGATTTGTAGGTGTTTCAATGAGTCCCATAGCCACAGGTGTATGAAATCAAGTATTAGCCATGCAATCTGCATTTACAAACATTGGTGAAAACAAATGGGCCATTCTGAAGAGCTCAGTGAATTCAAGCACCGTGATAAGACACATCTTTGCAATAAGTCAATTTTACCTCTTTTCCTCCAAGGAAAGCTTGAGTGCTGGTTCAGCGCCAGAGCCTAGTTTCAAATCGGTTCTTTGTTTTTTGACACCCAAAACCCAACTCTGAACCAGAAAAAGTGATTCACAAGTAGCACCAAAACATTGCTGGTCTAGAAGTAAGAACCGCTTGCGCTTGTAGGTTCGCAAAACCATCAACAGCAATGCAATGTCCGCCATCATTAATATTAGGCTTGTTCAGGATGTGTTGGCGCTGCGTGAACCGGTCAGCATGTGCTACCCAGTTCATAATGGTGGGAAAGGTTAGTCTGTCAATTTTCAGCCCTGCCTATTCTATCGTCAACTCTGTAGTGGAAGTGTTTAGGAACAGCAGGAACTCAGCCATGAAGCTGAAGATCATGTAAAGTCACAGAAGAACACCAAACTTCCACTGGCATTAATTTCAGCACAAAAACTGTGCAGTGAAGCTTAATGGACTGGGTTTCCATGGGCACACAGCTGCATGTGAGCCGCACAACACTCAGTACAGTGCCAAGAGTGGGATGGCGTGTGTAAAGCACACCAATACTGGACTCTGGAGCAGTGGAAACCTGCTCCGTGGAGTGACCGACCGCTGTTCTCCAGTGATTGGGCTTGGGCCCTTACTTCAAGTGCAGGGAAATCTTAATGTTTCAGCATAACAAGGTGTCAGGTGTCCCAATACTTGTCCCCATATAGTGTGTTTGTTCTTGTTTTAAGTATAAACTCAATTTTGATACTATACTGGAAAACCAGACAAAAGACATAAACCATATATATATATTCTTACTTTTGTCTATATATATATTATTATTATTATTATTATATTTCAAAACATCATAGCAACCACCTGAAAATACCTCATCGACTATGATCACGAGTTCCGTCATTACCAACATCGTTCAGTGATTCAGTGTTTCCTGAAACCATACTTCCAATAAACATTCGCAAACACAACTACAGCTCTTGCCCTGTTAGTATGGCATGGATGAAGCTGACCTGCAGTTCACTCTATAGCTTTCATCTTATTTTAAAGGGGTCGTGTTGTGCTCTTTTACAAAATCTTGATTTTGTTTTGGGGGTGTACTAGAACATGCTCTCGTGCTTGGTGGTTAGAAAAACGTATTATTTCCGGCTTTAATGAAGGCCCGCCTTCCGAAAAAGGAAATTATGATTGGTTAGCTGACCCACTGCATTGCGATTGGCGAACAGCTTAGACAGTGTTTCGGTACTGCTAGGCCCCTTGTCAAAGCAATTAGCGGAGCCGTGTGAGGCACTTTTTGTTATGGATGGATGCGCTTTATTAGACTTGTTTTGGACTGATGAAGAGAAACACCCAACTATACCGTTCTAAAGCTTGGGAGTGCCAGGATATTTTTTTTTTTTTTTATATAACTCCAATTGCATTAGACTGAAAGAAGTAAGTCATATACACCTAGGATGCATGGAGGGTGAGTACATAATACGCTATAGTGTTGAGTCCTGTCCTCAGCCTGTAAGATCGCCGACACATGATATTATCGTGCTAATTTATTTAATTATTTTACATACTTAGTTTCATTGCCCAAAACCAGCTCCAACATGAGGCTAAAAGCAGCCTAACATTAACATTATCAAAGAACATCATCACTTAGCCTAGTCTAGTGCAAGTTAATGCATTTTAAAAAACACTCGCGTTATAAGTGAAGCTATCTACATTGTATGATGAATAAATCTCTTACCACATTCTGCACACGTCTGTGGCACGTTACTGCTCTGAAGTGGCTACTCTAGTCAACGCTTGTGTTTATACCCACCGCGCTGTGGCTCGTTGAAGCAGCTTTCCACACTGCATCACTAAAGTTAGGCTAATTCCCCACCTCGTGCCTACACACCCCCTAACCATTCGAATTTCCGTAGGCGGGATTTATTTTAATGATATTCGCCGCGTTGTGACATCATAACATACGGAAAACAAACACTGTAGTTCAAAGGAGCCGTTTGTTGTAGTTCCTGAAAAGGGATTTTTTTTTTAATCTCCTTTTGGAGTGGACTTTTGGACATTTGTAACTTTGTAGATCTTTTTCATGCCCAAGCATACACACCACACACTGACTAAAATTTAAAAAGTGAAAAAGCATAATAGGACCCCTTTAATATTTATACGTTTCAAACTATATGTATATATATATATATATATATATATATATTGGTGTACCAACAATCAGTGCCGTTTTTAAAGAGTGCATTGAAGGTTATCACCACAAATATTTCTAAACCATTTCTGTCAAGTTTAATTTAATCGTTTCTGTAGCAGAGTAGATTAATCATTGGTTTGATATCTGATGAAAACATTCACCAAAGTTCACCACACAACTATTCATCTGTTGCTAAAACTGTCTAATGTTGCCATGAGTTTGCTGAAAGTTAACTATATTTACTATAAGTATATAAAATGTAATGTCAAAGGTCAAAGAAAACGCACTATGACATCTCAGTTTTTATTTTTTAAATGCATTTTCATCTCTTCTCTTTGAATGAATAGGGCTGTTTTCTGTTTTTCTACGATGCGTCATGGTTAATCTCAGTTGTCTGTCCGTTATTGTGTCGTGTCTCTCTCATGTTCATTCTCAGTGAACGACGGTTTTATTGTAGGGGGTTTACACAGAAATCCCATTTAAGCATCACACATGTTCATGTTGTTGTATAATCATGGATGAAGTCTAGGGAATATCAGCTTAACATTGGCTCTCGTACGAGAAATGCTGTGAGATTGTCCTCGCGGTTCAGTTCAGGCCACCTGTGTTTGATTGTAAGATGTTTTACGAGGAGGATTTGTGAAGCTAGGATTATTTATGTGAAATGTGTTCAGAATCCAGCGGATTAGTGCTGGTGTTGCATTAATACCCGTGCGTCCTGATGGGAAACCCGGCAACTGTGTCCTTATGAGGGGTCAAAGGTCAGAGACTGATAGTTTTTGCTTGTGTCTTAAAAAAAAGACACTTGGCATAAATCTAGCATTCTCATGCATTTGTGTTTTAGCATTAGAGACGCAAAGACCAATGTTTCTGTTGTTGCTTTGTAAGAGCTGTTATGTATGCTACTGTTCAATCATTTCAGATTTTATGTTTTGAAAGAAGTCTCTTCTGCTTGCCAAGGCTTCATTGACTTGATCAAAAATACAAATTACAAAATTTTACTATGATTTAAAATAGCTTTTTTGTATGTGAATATATAATAAAATGTCATTCATTGCTGTGATCAAAGCTGGATTTTCAGCATCATTGCTCCAGTCTCTAGTGTCACATGATCTTTCAGAAATGATTCTGATATGCTGCTTTGCTGCTCAAGAAACATTTCTGATTCAAAAGAACAACACTTATTTCAAATAGAAATCTTTTGTAACACAAATGTTTTTACGGTCACTTTTAACAGATTTATTTCCAAGTAAGAGAATCTTTCACTATCGTTTACACATATACCAACGTCTCTGCTTTCTGCTGCGTTTCTGAGTGCTGTCAATCAAATGGAAAACCGTTGATCTGCTGCCCTTCCTCACAAGAGAGATGAACCCCAAACGCTGCTTCTGTGATCCTCGCCTGGATTTCTGGACACTAGAATGTGCCGCGTCGGCAGAACCCAAGGGCGGTGTGTGTTCATTTGAATGCGATTCCTCTCCTCCATCTGCCGTCACTCATGGTCAGTCTCTGTCACATTTCTTCCTGCTCTCCTGCTCTTCTGTGATTTTAAGACTTCATTAGGCTGATGGTGCTGATGGTGCACAGTTACTCTGCCAAACCCTCACACACTCGCAAACACAGTGTGTGAGAGTCATTTTGCACAAGCACAGAATATATCACAATAGAAACTTTTTTTATTATTATTATTATTTTTTGCTGGAAATTCAATTTAAAATTATGAAATAATGGCCCTGTTAATGGCCCTTTTAAAAATCTAGTACACATTGTCATACTTTTAAAAACTTCTTATATACACATATTATAAAAAAGAATATACTTTATAAGAGTATGGGTTATTGATGTATAAGGATTTTCGAAAGGCCAATTTTAAAATACAAAAAAATAATAATATCTGTTGTAATTGTTCACACATTAAGAATGTTGTATACACATAAATCCATATTAAACTTTAAAATTAATTGATTTTAGTGGGTTATTTTTTTTTTTTCATCTTGTTGAGTTGGCCATAAACCTTAAAAAATGCCATGTGGTGCAACCATGATTTATATTCAATTTAATTAATTTTCTTAACATGCTTAACATTTTTTTTAGATGTTCCCAGTAATTACAGTGTTTAGAAACAGTGTTTGCATTTATTTTGAGTTGTTGTAAATAATGATCTCATATTTTTGTTTTATAATTTCAGAGTTGCCTTCTTAAATGTAGTTTGCAGACTTATTTTTTATGTAAATTACAAAAAACGGATGAAAATGCTTCAAAAAAATAGCGTTCACATATGCATGCTGTATCAGTGATTCATATTTCAACCAAATAAATGAGTTAGTTTTTTCTTTTTTCATACCACAGGTCATATCACATGATATCCAAATGTGGTAACTGCAGACCAGCTGTTAAAAAGTTTTTTTTTGTTTTTTTTTTTCCCAAGTTGGAAAGAGAGTTACAAACTAGCTTGATGCTTCCATGGGTCATTGGCAAATTGGTATATGATGCAAAGTCCTATCTTTGAATGGATTTCAACATAAAAGTTAGTAGTTTTTTGATGGTCGCGCCACATTTTATTTCATAAAATGGAAACCATTGGACAAAGTTTGCTTGTATATTATGATGGAAATATAAATACAAATGCTTTGCAGTTTTATACAGGATTACAAAACACTTTGGAAATCATGGCAAATAGTGCAGAAAATTAATCTCAATAAATTTAGGGTAATCTCAAAGATGTTTCCAAAACAACAGTTATGGCTGGTGTGGGGTTACAAATTTAAGGATCTGTTTAATATCTGCAGATCCCACATCCTAACATAACATCATATAAAAATCTAAGGTGATCTACATAGTATTGGGCATTTAATGTAAACATAATGGCATCTGTTTGCAAAGTTTTAGTCCTCGTGACTTATCCTTGTGATGTTGATAGAGTCTTAGTTCCCGCAACTATGGTGCTCAAACCATTTGGTGATGTCATTATGATTATTTGGATAGGTCTGCTGAGGTGTTGGGGGAAGGGTAACGTCCTACATCCTCTGTTCTTGATCTGATCAAAGGATGTCACCTCTGAGTACTGTGTCAATATCTCTAAGGCCCACCTACTAAATGTATATAAACTACAATGTATCACTGCCTTAGTCAGACGACTTTTGATGACTGCAGTGACGCACAGCTAGTATCTTAATAAAGAGAAACTTCTGCTTCAAGATCTCCAAAACGTCTCCTGGTTTCTAATGAAAAGTTTACAACACTGGACAGTCACACCACGCTATTTTATTTTGACAAGTTAAAGTGGGTCTAGCATCTTTTATGGGGGTATAGCATCTTTTTTATGCATTTAAACCAATTTTTAACTGAAAAATCTAATCGGACAGAAAATGTAGGCGTCACGGCATTGACCCACATACGTAAGTGTGAACCATGTAATGTTTACTGGCACTTAACTGCATGTTATTTAGAATTAAATGAACATTTTAGACATTTCCGTTTAAAATTAATTTAGACATTATTACAGAGTGCGCTTTAAGTGCCACTTAAGTGTACTTAAAGTGTACTTTGTAATAATGTCAAATTAAGAGTTTTACATTGAAATGCACTCAAAATCGTTTTAATAATCTTTTGTCAAGTTTTAAAGAAGTTTTACTTCATTACTGTGAATCAGTCATGCCCACCATGCAAATATACACTAAAATGGCATTTTCTTGTAAAATGTACTCCAATAATCTTTCATCATAATTTTTTACAGTGCATCTACTGCAGCACAGTTGAATATGGTTTCTTTGCAGCACGGGTCATACCATGACACCGCCAGCCACCATGTGAATTAAGAAGAATGACACGGTTAACTGTTGAGTTTGTCTTGCATTTATGGGATGATTGTGCCAACAAAGATAATAGTTTCATGTGTGTCTAGCTAAAGCGTTCATTTCGAGAAGTACACACCTCAGATCCACACGTTCCATTACGACACGCTCGCGGGATTAAACCTGTTATCGCTGTTCAGGTGCTGAGGGAATTTAGTGGGAATTCTGGGAATAGAGGCGATGGGAAGTCTGGCGGCTGATAAGAGTGTGTGTGATGTGATTTATAAGGAGAAACCAGTTCTGCCTCTTAAAGAGGTTCCGCAGGGCTCGGTACCGGGCCCCTTTATGTTCTCCATGTGCGCTGTTCTTCCTTATTTCGTATATTTTTAAAGCGGGAGATAATGACGTTCATATTTATCCAGCCACGAACATCTGACTGCTCTACAGAAAATAACACTAATAAGTGAGATATTAGACATTTAAGGAAAGATCGGCCGGTGGTCAAATCTC
>NC_066875.1:556727-569227 GCF_022985175.1 Labeo rohita | reverse complement strand
CAGGTTCTTCAGCACAGCATTCATTTCAAGACCCAAATTCTAGGACAAATGTGAAGGAAAACTTCCTAGAGCGGTGGAAATACATATATTTAGGAAGTTCTTCCAAACATTAGCATCTCATCAGGCGTCCTCTGTGAAGATGCGAGCTGTGTTTGTCCTTGTTGAACGCACAAATGCAAAATAACATTGAGCTGACAAGTTCCCGGCACAAGCGGTCTGATTACATGAAGTCAATGGGGTTTAATGGGGCTTGAATGGGGCTGATTGCTCGCTGCACTTTTCCGCTGACTTTGCTGTCCGTGAACTGCCACAAACTTTCTTATTTAAGGGCGAAACTCTGAATTTGATAATAAATCATGGCCCGACGTATTTTAGCGTGATTCCAGCGAGTCTTCACAAGATTGCTGTGATGCAATCAGACGTTTGTGTCGCTCGATCTCATCACACAGAAATCAAGAGGCTTTCAGGATCCATCAAAACAGGTATCTGTGAGTGACTGTCACTAATGCTCAGTGAGTTTAACTCTCATCGCAAACTGATCGCACACGCATTTGTACGTAAAATTTGTGATTCTAGCACGTGTGCATTTTAGGAAGGGTACAACAGGGCTAAAGGCACACCTTAAGAAAAAAGGTGCTGTTCACTGCGCCTAAAATGTATAATTGCAGAAAAATATATACGTTTGTACTGAACTTTTATGGAGCAACAGATTTTGTGTGACAATAAATCGTACAAGTCATTTATTTTGATTTAAAATCGTATAAATGTATGAGGTGACAAGGGGGGTCTTTTACCCCACACATGGGGTAACAGGCTCACCAGCATGTGGTAAAACAAATACTTTAATTAAAATAATGTTTTTTGTTTGTTTGTTTGTTTGTTTCAATACACCATTTTGGAGTAGACCTTTAACATCTGAAGAAATTTTCTGTTTCACAAAAGGTTCTTTGTGGTGAAAGAAGGTTCTTCAGATTATAAAAAGATAAGAAACAGATGGTTCTTTAAAGAACATTTGACTAAATGGTTCCCTGTGGAGCCAAAAATGGTTCTTCTATGGCATCGCTGTGAAAAACCTTTTATTTTTAAGAGTGTAGTGGTTGCAGAAAAACGCTGGTAACAAGTGGAGGTAAATGGGTAAAATCCATGAAATAAAAGAAGAAAAAAAAAATGTTGGTGCCTTTTGATGTCAAAATCGAAAGGTAAATAATTTTTATAGAACACTGTCATCCAAGATGCCATTTAAAGCTAAACACAGATGTTTAAACAAACGTACTATGGATGAAAAGTGCTATGATTACTCTACTTTTAAAGCGTAAACTAGATTTAAACAATAGGTCTACATAATATTCACATTGTATTATCCCTACAGCATGAAATATTATGTAAACCTATTACCATTAACATTTTTACATAATATTTACATAAAAATATTTATATTATAAACTCATATTCTGAGCCGAGGGGAAAAGAGAGGATGAGTTGTTTTTCCTTATTAGAGCGGTGAGATAAAATCCGAATTTTGAAATATAAAATCAAATTTACCTCTTTTTTTATTTTATTCCATGGCTTCATAGACCACTACTTGAAAACTGTCATTTTGTACTGTATCTGTGTAATTCTCTGCAGGGTTTTGTGCGTGCATCCCAAATGCGAATGTTTACAAACATAATTGGTCTGTAATGTCTAAGTTAATACTTGTTCAAAACAACCACTTTAGCAAAGTTTGTACAACTTTGCTAAAGTGGTTGTTTTGAACAAGTATTAACTTAACATTATCTGCTTATTTTGAAAAGTAAAAGAAATATATATATTTTTTTTATTCAATAAATATATTGTCATTAAAATGTTAATATAAAAAATATATTTTTGTTAAATACAGAAACAAAATCCTTTTAAAAAGTAAAGATTTTGAAAGCATTGAAGGAGATTTCATAACAATGTATTATTGTTATTTGCGTTATTTGAAAACTGCTGCTTTATTTATCTTAAACAAAACTGATTGTTATTTCAAGCACAAAATCAACTTTGCGCTGCTGCCCATGATCACATCAAGGATCAGACAAATTTGCATCTTGAAAAGCGGATGCTTTAGAAAGTGCTGTGCCACATTTTTTGCCATCTAGTGGTTTAGGGGAAAATAATATCAAAGGCGCCTTTTCCCCCGGGGTGCCTTTAGCCTTGTTGTACCCTATATTTAAAAAGACATTGAAACACACAATATCAACATGTTCACAGCATCCAAGACATAAACCTTACTATGCATGTAATTACAGATGTAGAAATGAAAGTAAATGGATTTGGTTTGCTCCCTGTGATAGACGGATCGAGCCATAACAACAGCATCATTTACTTTATTATGCTGAAACAATGTTGAAAACAGTTGTGCTGCCCAGTATTTTTGTGAAAACCGTCACACACATATTTTTCAGGATTCAAAGATGAATAGAAAGTTCAAAAGAACAGCATTTAATCCACTGTAAAATTATAAATGTCATTACTGTCACTTTTGATCAATTTAATGCACTCACGATGAATACAAGTATAAATTTGATTTAAAATACAGGAAAAAGTGAAGCATATTTTCAGTGTTTCGTAGATCTGTACATGATGTTGTACATGCTGGTGTCCATCTAAATGTATAGAAAAATGTACTATGGCTGTATTTATTAGGAGCTTTTCTGTTTAATTTCTCATGCTCTCATGTAGCACACCTTTTTTTTCATCTGATGTGAAGCTCAGCATCAGTTGAGTGTCGCAGGAGGCCAGCGTCAGTCTCAGTAACTCTACAGGTCATTCGGGTCAAAACCCATGAGCGTTAAACTGCCACTTCACATCCGTCACCACCGTGTAAGTGTGTGTAACAGCATCTTGTGAATCTTGATGCTGTGTTTTGTTGAAGTCATTGGCTGAAGAAGGGCTGGCGGTGTAATATCAGACTACAGAGGAACTCTAAGTTAAACAAATAAAATGATTTTAGGTCTCTGAGCTCATCTCTCACACTTAATTAGCTCGAAAATCCAGATGAACATCGGTTTTAAATGTTGCCGCTCTCTAACGAGTGTATGATCTGATTAATGGATGAATTAATTAAGCTCTTAGATGTGGAAAGACATTGGACAGCTCATTTCATCCAGGATCTTTCGTAAAACGCTCTGGTTCTCTAGTTACTGATGGTGAAATATTATGCACAACCCTACAGCGGTAATGGTTGAAAGTAATGCATACAGAATCGTACAAATATGTATTATAAATCATCCAGAGACAGGCTGAATGTGTGCGCAACCTATAGCGGACTAAATAAACATCCCGTAGCGTCATAAACTTAAGCGCACGACTAGTCTATTTAAATTTTAAACTTCAGCTTCACACAAGCCAATGCAATTTATTAGCCCTTAAAAGGCATTTTGGTGTGAAAGAATACTCACAATCATACAGAAATCCACTTGAAAATTCACCTTTCACAACGAGAATGGCTCCTGCTTCATTGACGTCCTTGCAACTCACATTATGTGAAAATGTGGTTTCAGCATTCAGGAGTGCTGCAAGTGATAAATAGATAAAGCTCAGTCGATGGAGATGTGTGATTACAGCAGCGAACCGCTGTGGCCTTAAACAGATCATTGGATGCATCCATCTTTAGTAAGACATATTTATTTTATGTATAAATAGAGTCATTATTCAGTACATTATGAGCTTCCATCTCTCTTTGGATTTTCTTTCGCGGGTCCCTAATGCTACAGAATGCGAACCGCTGTAAAGCTTTTTTGTGGTAACACGAATCTGATTTTTACGTATTCCGATTTACATTGGTCCCAAAACGTACATTCGGGATATTTAAGTCACACCTGAAATTGATCAAATGTCAAGCCGTTTTATTCAAAATATCACAATATACAAGAACATCCATCCATGATGATCAACAATATGACATAAACCTGATTTATTTTCAGTGATTTAATGGGATGTTTTCAGATGACTGGAGTTCATTTGATTGATTAATCAGCATATCGTAATTACTCTTATTAAAATTGAGTGTTTTTATCTGCAATAATAAGATGGACATTAATAGAAAGAGTCAAGTTTGTTAATGCAGAATTAATTTGAGGCCAAATTCCTGTTATTCGGTGTGTTTGTGTGTGTCCGTGAGATTTGTGCAGTGATGTGCCACAGGCAGCCGTGACCTTGTCTTCCTCTTCTACAACTGAACATTTCTGTGTCCTCCTCTCCAAAGAAACGCTCTATTCACAGCAGACAAAGAGGAAGGAGACCGCCACGCATGCTAGATAAAGGGAGAAGAGGGATATGGAGCCCACCGCGGGCTGTGGGTTTAAAAGCGTTTTCTGAAAATGTTCATCTGATTCAGACTTCCTCCACACTCCACCAATCAGGGTCAAGAGACAGAGGGAAGCTCTCTGAGCTGTTTTATATAATAGTTTGTTTTGCTTCTTGTTTGTTTAATCGATTTCGTGTCCTGGTCTCAAAACCCCTTTCTGCACTCTGAAGGTGGTCTGATGGTTTTCTCTATCTGATCTAGAACAGCTTTGGCAGAAATTCTGCAGCTCTGACCTCAGGTCTCACGTAGACAGTGGTGGGCTACACATTGTTTAACCCAACATTGATTTCCTCTCTATGATAGGTTACGATCCCTTGACCCCAACCTCCAACAGTTTTGGGCTTCCGCAAGCATCTCCGCATATCCTGAAGATGCTGCCGCTGGTTTCGAATGCTTCCAAATGCCAAATCCAGAGCGTTCCCACAATGAGAAAACATGCACTGGTCCTGCTCTCTGACCTTGCTCAGTTTTGGGGTTTTCTTGTAAACCTGACCATAATTGGATGGAATGTACTGAACCTCAGTGATCGAGAGTTCAGGAAGACAACTATTATGTGAGATGTATTTCACCAAATAAACTGCTGGAGGATTCATGCTGAGCCAAACCAGCACGTCATTAAAGCCGACATGAGTTTTGCCAAACGTTTGTGCTGTAACAGTAACAAGACCATCCAAACCACTGTCCAAAACAACAGTCATTCATAAGCAGAGACCGGGGAGACTTCGTAAGGTCGTTCTGCACCGATCGGCACACACCAGGGAGATTCCGTGGACTTGTTGCCAACAAATCAACATAGACTAGGGAAAATAAACAGAATTAAACAGATGATTCCCATGTACAATTATGGACCAATAACCAAAGACCAGGGACATTCCACAAATACATTTTTACCTATCAGTACAGACTGGGAATATTAAACAGGATTGTTTTGGACAAATCAGCCAAGACTGGGCACATTCTGTACGTACATTTTTTGACCAATCAGCATAGAATATAAATATTAAACAGGATTGTTTTGGACCAATCACCAAAGACCAGGGACATTCTTAACCAGTCAGCAGATTATAAAACAATTGCACTAAAATTTTAGACTAAGTTGCAGAGACCAGGGACATTCCATAGGGGCATTTGTGACCAATCAGCATAGACTAGGAATATTAAGCAGGATCGTTTTAGACCAATCACCAGAGACTGGGGACAATCTTAATCAATTAGCAGAGACAATTCAACTTTATCATTTTGGACCAATAAGCAAAGACCAGAGACATTCATCAAGACATTCTGGATCAGTTGGCATAGACTAGAATATTAAACAGGATTACTTTGTATCAGTCAGCACAGTCAAGGGACATTCTGTAGGGACATTCTTAACCAATCGCCAGAGACTAACACCATTCCAGTATATTTTTCTGGACCAATTATCAAAGACCAGAGACTTTCCACAAATACATTCTTGACCAATCAGCACAGACTAGGAATATTAAACAGAATTGTTTTAGACTAATCAACGGAGACCAAAAACATTCTGTAGGGACATTCTTAACCAATCAGCAGAGAATAAAACAGTTCCACTAAATTATTTTAGACCAATCTTCAGAGACCAGGGACGTTCTATAGGGACATTTTTAACTAATCAGCATAGACTAGGCTGATTGACAGTATCGTTTTGTACCAATCAGCAGACACCAGGGATATTCCATAGGGACATTCTTGACCAATCATCATAGACTATTAATATTAAACAGGATTGTATTGGACCAATCAGAAAAGACTAGAAACATTCCGTATGGACATTCTTAACCAATCAGCATAGACTAAGTAGACTGACAGAATAATTTAGACCAATCAGCAGAGATCAGGGACATGAAAATAAGGGACAATAAATCAGGAGAGTCTAAGACAATTCCACTTTATCATTCTGGACCAACAAGCAAAAATGAGGGACATTTTGTGTAGGCATTGTGGACCATACAGCATAGACTAGGGAGAATCCACAGGATCGATTTGGATCAATCAGCAGAGACCAAGGACATTCTGTTTGGACATTCTTAACCAAATAGCAGAAACTAAGACAGTTCCACGGTATCATTCTGGACCAATCAGCAGAGACCAGGGATTAATTCTTGTCCAGCCCACCAGACCAGGGAGATTCCATGGAGAGCAGAGAGGTTTTGTCCCTGTTGGAGAACTCTTTAGCTAACTGCATTCACATCACTGCCACTAAAAACACAAGACATAAACAGACAGAGAGAGAGAGACGATTGGACACACAGTTCAACCACGGCAGGATGGAAGCATTTAGTGTGTGAGATCACATGCATTGCTGTGGTCGGGCTGTGTGTTATCCAGACATATTAGGCCTGCTCTGGTTGTGGGTTCTGACAGTGCACTGGAAAGCAAGGAGATGTTTAATCGTCCATATGAAAAAGGAGGCAGAGGAATCCGAGGCTGGCAGAGCAGCGGGAAACCCACAGGCCTTTGGCCCTCTGTCAGAAAGGATCAAATCTGTGTGCCATTATCCGTGCACATGTGTGCCAAAAGAGAGAGAAAGAGAGCGAGAGAGACAGAGAAATGGTCTTATGTCACACTGGGGTGCACGTTTGCCATGTTAATGAGTGAAGTCGTGGCCTCAGGATTTGTACTGACAGTGTTTGGACTAGTGAGTCAGAGGTTAGTATTGTGAGAATGCAGCGTGGAACGGTTAAAGCTGGTGTGTTTAAAATTTGAATGGTGAAAGCGGTGTTAAAATGAAATGGAAAGTCATAATAAGGGTGCTTGAACGCTGAGACATGTTGTTTGTGGGAATGATCAGTGCTGGGAACATATTTTGGGGTTGTTGGGAGAATGTTTGTGCATAAAGTGGGATGGCGAATGGAAACTCCATGAAGCTTACTTTGGCCAAACATCTCATATTCAACCGAAAAATAAGGCCCTGGTTTTGATGAAGTTTACTGAACTTAGACGGTTCATTTTTTAGCTTAGATCTTGCGTTCCTACTGAACTGGTACTTTTAAAATTTTCTTTTTTAAAACTGCAATTATGGGTGTCACACATAAATGCAAGAGAAAACAGCAGTAAGGAGAGGATTACGTTACTGTTGTGACATAAACCCCCATATTTCCAAGAGCAGTTGTTCCCGGGCATTTCCATACAAACCATGCATTCAGATAAAACAGACCGATGCCAAGATTCAGAAGTCTGGTTACTGTCACGTCGAAAGCTGTACAAAACCCCAGTGGAAATAGACCCCAGAGATCCAGAAGAGACTCACAGAATGTCAATCAGTGCCGTCAGTAAAACGAAAATTCCTTTCCGACGCTTTATTTTCCAATTAATTTCTGGAGGGTGATGCAGCGCAGCGGGAGCTCGCAGACGAGCAAACGGACGCTGAGTGCCACCGGTCCAAATGGGCTTTATGCAGTGAAGCCACAGTAACCCCAGGCCAAAGTCATTTACCCGTCCATTAGAGTCATCTTATTTATTTGGAACCAAACTTCCATTTCCCTCTTTGCTTTGCATTCGTCGGCAAGAGACGTGCACACACACACGGTGAATTGTTGAGGCAATCGGTTTCCCAACTGCTGGGTCTCATATTGTTAGAAATTACACTTTCAATTTGCCGCACTGCTCCCGCCCAGCAGGCACCCCATCTCTCTTTATGGCCGCTAGACGAGACAATTGAAAACACAATGGATTCTGGGGGAAGGCTGAGGGATTGGTGTCATCAGATTTGATGCACAGATATCTTTCCGTTTATTTCTTGATGGTGCAGAAAGGCCAAACCCAGACTGTAACCGTTACAAACGACCTCGACGTTCATCTGCCGGCTCCCCGCTGATCCTTTGCGCGCGATTCCATTCCGATCGTGTCGGGTGGGGTGGGGACACGTGCGCTTTCTCCGAAGTCGCTTCGGTCAGAGAGAATATGTCTGGAACGCAAATGTAGTTCCAACTCAATTCGGTTAATTACGGAGATGAATCGTTCATGGAAGGAATTTATTTCGCCGTACTGGATCTGCGGGCGCCTTTTCGTGTCCCCTGTAAAGCCTGAGATATGGAAATGGACTCGTGTTGAACTCATGAGATCTCTGCTAGCTTTTATCTCTGCCCATTAATTCCTTAGAGTCATTACAGTGGCTTCCTGCTCATCTTCAACTACACTCTGTCAAACCCATGACACTGACAAATTAACTGTAAAACTCCCATCGTCACCGAACGGAGGTTACTTTGAAATCACCTCGTAACCGCACATGATGCACAGCATAGGGCCTAAAGACATGTAGTAAAGGTGTGAACCTAAAACTTTATTTTTCAAGAGTACAGACTCACGATTGCATTCAAATTCACCCGATTGTCTTTGGATTGTGTAGGAAACCCAACATGGAGAGAACATGCAAACTCCATGCAGAAAGGCCACCTGATTCAGCCAGGACTCGAACCGGGGACCTTTTTGCTGAGGAAGCAAAAGTGTTGCCCACTAAACCACTTTGTCAACTGAGCTTTGAGTCATCTAAAATAGGAAATATATCATAAACAGACAGGAAGAGCCTAGCCTGACACCATTATTAAATTGGTCATACCAATTGAATTATATACTAGCTGATAAAGTCTTATGATATACCTTAATGCAAACATTATATCTGACTGATCTGAATAAAAATCAGACTGAAGGAAATAATAAACCATGGTCATATAAACCATGTGCAGTGCAGAATGAGACCACTGTGTACATCCTTATAAATAAACGTTCCAAAATGATTGTTTTCTTAGTGTAAAGAACATTTTAACAGTCTTTTTTTTTTGACTACAAACTACCCTTTGTGTAATGGAGAGATTGCATGTTAAACGTTCTTAATGGACCCATAGGTGCCAGTGAAGAATTTTTAAGAGTTAGTAAGTAGGAGGCTTATATGTTTACACAAGATTTCAGGAAGCTAATTCTTGGCTTTCTGTTAAAGTCGAGTTAGCAACATAAGAAGAAAACTTCCAATGGCATATTGTACTGCGTTAAACACGGCAATTACACACTCTGGTCTCATGCTGAGCTGCCTCTCACAGGTCTCAAACAGCTTCTTGCTGATTTCGTAATGTTGTTTGCATTGTGAGATTTTGTTCAAAATGCATGCAGTGTAAACTGATATTTTCCTAGGAGCGCAGGGTAACAGTATGTTCAGCATCTGCAATCAGATTGATTCAAATAAGCGCTCAGGGTTCAACACAAGTCAAGTTCAATCAATAGCATTTGAGGTGTAATGGTTAGTATCACAGCAAATAGTTTTGACTCAACCCTTTTAGGTTTTTACTCAGGTAGCCACAGTCTAAATTGTTTTCTGTGGTAATTACGCCACAAATGCTGCTGGTTGATCTTATGCTGTAATGAACCCAGAGCATTTGGAAAGATGACAGGTTTCGGCTCGGACGTTCAAACAGGCCTAAGTCGACATCAAACCTCTTCACAATCCCAACTCTCGAGTTCCAGAACTTCTGACGTCTTTCAAAAGGCCACATGCAAGATCGTCCACGTCCGCTCATGGAATCACGCACAACTTCTTCTACATTAGTGTCGACACAGTCGCTGAACCGGTTTCTCTCGGCTGTGTTCTCGGAGGGTGTTTTGTACGGCTCTATCTGCCGTCGTGCGGCTCGCTTCAATGATTTCATCTCCTTTTCCTCCTCCTCTTTCTCCCCTCTTGACTCTAATGAGCGATTGTTCGCAGCCTGATAAAATTAAAGTGCACGCTTCACTGCTTTGCACAACAGGTGTTTTGTGTTTTTGACACCCCTCCCTGGTGCCAGGGAAGGGTCTTTTGATGCTAATGTGTTCTGTAATTTGCCAGGGAAACAGCGGACAACTTCCACGTCCAAACAAGCGTCAGAAAAAGCATCATCTGTCTTTGAGTCATGACGTGCTGCGACTTTCCAGTTGCCTGACATGCAAGAGAAACTTCAAAATTTACTCCACCTGCTTATGGTGCAACATTTACATTTATTTGATTTACCTACTTTCACGTCATTAAACAGGTAAAACAGTTTTGGGAACTCGTGCACTGGCACTATTTATGGTTCGTTGTCTTTTCTCATTGACACCTGATGCAGGGACGGACTTGAACTAAAAAGTGGCCCTGGATTTTTTGAGTCTTTCCTGGAGTACAAGACATGCTTGTATGACAAATTTTTAATGTTAGTTTAATGTTATGTTTACAAAGTATTATGTTTTATGAAAAAATGGGCCAAAAAGAGGCACATGGGGTTGTCTAGTTCAAAAGATGTTCATATATTATATTTATATGTATGCACTGGCAGATGCTTTTATCTAAAGCTACTTACATTGCATTGAAGGTGTACTTTTTTTTTTTTTTTTTTCAGCTAATGCATTTCCTGGGAATTGAACCCACAGCCTTGTTAACCACCCTTTAGAAACCACACAGTCATACTCTGGCAACCCCTCAGAACACCCTAGCAACTGCATAGCAATGCCTAGGCAATGTTTTAACAGCCCTCTGGCAACCTTCCAAAAACCCAAGCATAATGATGGTAAGTTTCTCCTGCAAGGAAAAGGCATCTTATTGGGAAAGTTGATGTGTTTTTAAATGAATCCTGTGTATATTTAAACTGCATTTTCTCTCTCACTTTACTGCCTAAGCTTTTTTAGAGTTTCTGCTTCGTTTGGTTTTCTTGTGAGACACTAAATAAGCCCTCCAGTCCTCAGCTTGCAGGTCGTGACCCATTACTGGGTAGCTGGAATCTTAATGCAGACAGCAGTGAAGAAACAATACCTAATGCAAATCATAAAATACACTGCATTATCTTTTGCATACTTCAAATCAATAGGCAAATAATAAGCTTATCAATGAGGAGGATATTTATAATTAACATTTGTTGCGGGAAACATTTGTCTACCCTAATCAAATCCATCATTCATCACCTCACAAAACAAAAGAGCTCATAAGACAGAATACAGATTCCCGTATCAGACGTGACTCACTCAGGTGAGGGAAACAAAATGAAGCTATAAAACAGTTTTAATAAACTTCATCCTCCACAGTCAAGTGTTACGCAGAATTACGGGTGAAATTTATAACAGCTGCCAAGCGTGCGTTATAACGGCTCGGCTCGGCCGTCAGCGGCGGCAGTTTATGCCGCATTCGTCTGTTCTCGATTCCTGAAACGAATGATTTCATTCTGTGCCTGATGAAGCCCCTGTATCATTAACAATAAAACAGGCCATTAAAACCGTGTGTTTCCCAGGAGAATCAGACCTGAGAGACGAAACAATCACTTCTGTTCTCACGAAGCTTTCTTCTCTTAAACCATTTGTCCTCATAACCAGAATAACATAACAAATCCACAGGGTTTGAGAAAGCTGATGCATCGACCTTCATCTCAGGAGATCAAGAGAGTTTGACTCTATGTGTATGTGTATGTATGTATACAGATGTTTTAACAGTTTTACTAATATATATTTTTTTGCATTTGTGCGTAAATGTGCGCTGCTCCAAATCTACACTGTACAAAAGGCAATTAAAGGTTTGTGTGTTCCCAGCATGCATTGCAGTATGAATAAAAAATATGGCTACCGTTATGTTTCACTGTTTGACTGCTCTTTTTTTTTTTTTTTTACATTTGTCTGTGTTTTGTCATTATTGTTACTTATTTGATGTGTTGTGAGGTTAAGAGCTCATCTTTTCACTTTTATTTGTTGATCATCGCTATTCTTTGGCTTGTGTGTCTTGGTCAGGTTGATGTTGAACGTTTTAAAATGAGATCCTAAATAAGGCATTTTTGCATTTAGTGAATGAACAAATCAAAACTGAGGAAACAAAGTGTTACTTAGAAGATTTTTTAAGTTGAGATTTTGAAGTTTCCTCAATTCCTTTCTTAAAATGTTTTCTCCATGCAGATTGTAAACAAAAGGTGTCTGATGAGCTAAAAGTACCATAGAAACATGCTCTGGGGTTCAGTTTTAAATCTTTAAGTTTAAAAAATGCTGTTTAATGCACTGCTGGTGTTATGATGGGATTATTTTCAATAATTCATCGCTCTGTTCTCAATTCCTCCTCATGTAAGTATTTCTGTAAATAATGCATTGAAAATAAACATCTAAACAGCATCCGTAAGTATGAGAACCTTATCAGAACAGACTGTGAGCCCAAATGAACACTAGTGTG